>NW_009922456.1:0-15027 GCF_000696875.1 Nestor notabilis
ACACACTTGTGGGGTGGGCTGATGCCAACCTAACTCATGCCTACAGATGTTCAAGGCCAGATTGGACGGAGCCTTGAGTGACATAGTTTAGTGTGTGGTGTCCCTGCTCATGGCAGGGGGGTTGGAACTAGATGGGCTTAAGGTCCTTTCCAACCCTAAATATTCTATGATTCTATGATTCTAAGTAGACATCTACCTTTAAAATTAGAGGATCAAAACAATTATTTTCTTTGGGGTAAACTTGAAGTGGTGCATTCATATTTAAAATAAATACTAATTATTCAGAGCCTTGTGGCAAACTGTTAGACAAGAGATTTGGTTTTCTTGATGTTACTGCTCTCACCAGTGTTAATAATGCCTCTTCTTATCTATTCTCAAGGCTATACTACTGAAATTGAACTGTATTGCTAGTTATTTCTCATGTCAGTATGAGTCAAGCTGGGAAGCACAGGTAGTGCCTTTTTCATTAAGCTTTCCTTCAATCTATTACATTGACAAGTTTCTTCAGAAAACTACTCCAAAGAAAGAAGAATTTCACCAGTTTTCACAGGAGTTGACCAAGGTAGAACATCATTTGTGCTGCTGTGCTGATACAGAAAACCCATGCATTTTATAGTCACAAGAAGAAACAGCTTTTTTGATATGTAGATTTTTCAGTTACTCCAAGTATTCAAATTGTTTTGGAGAGGGAAGAGCTTGATTATGCATTAGCTTTATTTTAGGCAATGTCTCTGTAAACAAATCATTCCGGTAACAGCACAAAGTTGGGTCTAAGCAGGTCTTGTTCAACTGGCGGATTGGTGTAGAGTAGGCTGGAGAAAGAGGCCGGAGAGTGACGAGTTCTCTACCTGTTTCCATATTTTTGCTGACTTGTGACAATGCTTCTAGTCCTTAGTTACTCTTCCTCCTTTCTCCTCTTTGTTTTTGAACACGGACCCTCTGGTTTGCATCAGCCTCTAGTTGTCTTTGCTTATGTGCCTCAATACCACTGAGCATGAATGGTCTAGAATCTTGGTTGGAGTCTCTTGGTAATATTGTCAGTTCAAGTCTAGCCACAAATTCAGGTTAGGTCACTAATGTAATGGGGTGTGTAATACACTACATTTCCTATTAAGAGTCTGTTTAAAGGTGGGAGCAGAGCTTTCCACTATGTTTACAGAAAGAAGACTGAGAATTGTCTGCTTATATCACTGAAGAACTGTGGAAACCAGGTCAGTTCACCCTGAAAATATCTAAATGACAAAACCTACTTTACAGAAACCCCTTATGGGTTTTTTTGTTTTTCTTTAAATATTGCTGTGAACTGCTCCAGTCACTTGTTACTAGGACAAACCTATTTCCTATGTGGTTTCCTTTCCCAGCATTGCTGTTCTTGCAAACAAATGCAGCAAGAAATGCCGCAGGAGACCTGGATCTCATTTACTGTCACTTCATTAATATAAATCCTTCAGGATTCTAAATAATGAATACATTAACAAAGCAACATACAATAATGCAATAGCAAAACACCTTCAGAGAGAGGACATGTGCTGCAAAATGCTTTTGTTGTAGAGTCTATCTTGGTCTGTATTGGTTTCCTGTAGTAAAAAAAACACTGCAAGGGGCCCAGAGCACGGTTGCTGCCTTTCTCTGAGAGCATCACTGCAGTTCTCTGGAGGCTTGTCATAGAGCAGTGTCTAATTTTGTCCAGATAAAAGGGTGGAGGGTCAAGACCTCTTTCTTCATCTTCTGTCATTTGGAAGGAAGCAGGAGCTTCCAAAGCTGAAGAAATAGGAGTCACAGGCAGTATTTGTCATAAAAGCTGTGAGCTTAAAACTTCCCTTTGTCCTAAAATCTATTCTTCTGAGTACAGCTTGTTCCTGTGCAGAAGACTGGCATATAAATTAAGCATCACATAAGTCCTACTCATGCCTTCATATTAGAGTGTAAATAAGATTTAACCTGCTAATAGCCCCTTTCTAGCTCTCTTCATAGAGCTGAATTTTATATGCTGGCCATGATAAGACTAGAGAAAAAAATATAGTTGTGGCAGCAACAGTCAAGTTTAAACAGGGGACTGAATTTAGATGAAGTGGGGATTAAAAGTGCAATAGCCATAGCTGAGATGTCCTGATGTCAAGCACATTTCAGAAATTACACCAAAACCAAACAAGAAGTCAACAACCTTTCCTGTTTGAACACCACACATGGTGGTCTGTTGAGCTGCACCAACAATTTTCACTTTGCTGGTTGCAACTGGAAAGTAAAATCCATCAGGTCACTGTGGTACCAGCTGGCAGATCAAGGCCATCAGACACTACCTGCCTCAGAGTCACAAAATAACTTTTCTGAGCATGGTCAGTGCAGAATAAACCCAAGCTGAGGTGTTCTGAGCTCTCAAGTACTGCAGGATCTCAAAACGCTGCAGCATCTGGGAGCTCGGCCTCTTGGATTTGTGACAGTGTGCTCAGTCCTTCCCAGCAGTGGCTAGGTGAGGGTCTCCTCTGACTAGTTGCTAATCCAGAAGGCACTGTCTCATTCTGAGGTGCCCACCACCCCTCTTCTGCATGTAATTCAACTCAAGTCTGCCATTTTTTTCTCTTTTAAAAATGGAGAGGTACAGATGAAGGGGTCGGAACAACTCAGGGTTGTTTCAGGAGGTGTTCACTAGCAAGTCAGTTAGGTGTACTGACTCATACTTGCATTAAGCACTGATATGTGCTTAATATCATTTCAGCACACTTTGCAGTTTGAGTGCTTTCCTGTTAACTTTCCAATTCTGCTAACATGCTGGCAGAAAGAAGATTTGGCAAAGGCAAAAGCACAAACAAGGGAGCTGCCAAGTGCAAGGGTAAAAGGAAGTGACAATGCAAGCAGAATGCAATGAATTATTTATCCCCTTCCCTCGATGTGGGATGGACTTTGGTGCGTGCCTAATTTGGCACATGATGAGAAGCATGGTGATGCGGGTGAAGAGCAGCACACACTCATGGCTCAGAAAGTCACAACATTCCAGGAATTAGCTGGTTCCAATTGGAATCTCTCTTCTCCACCTGCATTTGGGCCTTTGGTACTGTGCAAGTGATAACCCACCTCGTTATACCCATGCTGTGATCTTTGCAGCTTGGCCAAGACCTGCTGTCAGCACCGAGACTGCAGAGAACCAAACCAGGCACTAAAGAGGGTTTTTTTCCAGGTCACTGTCACCACTTAAAATGATGAAGAAGGACTGACAAATGATCAGAGTAAAAGTTATGACTTTGCTAAATGTCATGTGACCTTTTATTATCTCTGCCCCCAAATTACTTGATGGCATCCTCGGTATCTGATATGTTGTTGGGCAGGTACAAGTCTGATGAGAAACAGGAAACAGTAGGATGAATGGTCCTTGCCTGCTGTGACTGCTGGGTACCATCAGGTAATCTGGGCCAAGTTTTAATAGAGGCAAATGGGGCTTATCTATTCAGATGAATGAATTAGTATTCACCTTAATCTTTTATAAAATGTCTAGATTTCAGTGTGATCGTTTGGTTTATTCATTCTCCAGTTCTATGTTGTCTCCTAGGGGGTAGACAAGTTCATTTAACTCTTTATTTTCAAAAGCAGAAGAGTGAATCTGAGGTTTTAGGAGAACCAGTGCCACCATTTCAGAGCTTTGTTGTGAGCAAGTGAGGGCTTCTGCTAAATCTGAGCAACACAAGGCCCTTGAGGTGAACACAATCATGTATCTGTAATAGCCCTGTATGTAAAACACAGGCAGGGTGCAGCAAGAGGTTTATGTGAGTCCCAAATCTTTTCTTCTGTGCTCATGGATTGCCTTATTACTGATGGATGCTTACAGATGCTTCAGAGAGGAAAATGACAAAGCTCTGAATTTCTTGTTTGATGCTGGAGCTGTTTAGAGAGAGAAAATACAATAGAGCAGTGAAAATGAGGAATATGTCTTTATGCTCATTATAAACATCTTTACAGATGGAATAAAGCAATTACTGTACTGGAGCACATTGGTGCTGTGTTTGTGCCAGTCTCCCTTCTCCGACAGTGATGTGAAGATGAGTCTGGTGACATTGAGAGGCAAGCTCCAGAGAACAAATCACAGCCAGGTGAGGAACCTGTCTGCAGCCATAGCCAGCAGCTGTGAAGGAGTATCTACGGATGTGCTCTGGTGCACTTTGATGTTCAAAGACATCCCAAGCTACAGGTGGTATCTGGCCTTTAATAGCCCCTTAGATGACTTTTGTCCTAGAACTTAGCTGATGGGGGTATTTTCACTGTAGAATTATTTATTATTTTATATCCATGATATCCTGCGTATAATCCTATAGCTAAACTCCACTTAGGGTAGAAAGTACTCTCCTTGTTCCTGAAGCTGCTGCACTGGCAGTTCC
The DNA here is from genome assembly GCF_000696875.1 of Nestor notabilis. Lineage (NCBI taxonomy): Eukaryota > Metazoa > Chordata > Aves > Psittaciformes > Psittacidae > Nestor > Nestor notabilis. The sequence goes on from NW_009922456.1 coordinate 4,368, forward strand.
TAGGTCTCCTGGGGAACATGCCCCAGACACCCAAGGCTGTAAAGAGCTTTTCCCAGGTGTTAGTTTCTGGAGCTGAAGAGTGTGCCCTGCTTACTCGTCTCTTGCTGGGAAGCTCTGATCACACTTGCTTCCACTCTTTGGATCTCCTTTCTTTGAAGCTGTCCCAGTTCAATGATAATCTTTTCGGAGCCGCATGTTGCGGGGGCAGGTACATGTTTTTTCAGGTGTCTGATCACTGGTTTATATCATGGTGCAGTGCCTGTTTCTGGTTTTTTCTCTCCTCCTTTCCAGGTGATTTCTTGTATTGTGTATGTAATTACAACCTCCCCAACATCTGTTAACATTTGCTGCCTGATCTCAGTTACTCCATTTAAAGCAGGCACTGGTGTTTGTCAGGGTGATGAAGGGGAAAGTGTTCGTAACTTCATGACCACTGCACTCAGCCTGCTGGCTGAGAGCTTGAGGGGTACAACAGACAGTTGATATGAGAAAAAAGAGAAAAAAAAGAGCTCCTTTTGATGTCCTGCAATGTATGCAATGTGGGTAGTGCTTTGGAAGCCTTGTTGGCTAGCTGTTGCAGTGGCCTGGGTAAGTTACTGCTTTTACATGTCCGTCCTAGACTGCTTGTGTATGGGGCAAAGAATTTTTCCTCTGCAGTGTCTTGTGCCGTTTTGACTGTCTTGAGCAATAGTGATGTGTCAGCACTTTCGCTGGTCACCTTTGTTTCCTTTTTTGGTCACTTTAAAAAGCCAGAAGAAGAAATATTAACCAGTGTCAGCTTCAGACATTTTTGAAGTTGATGCTAGACTCATGTTTGCATATCCTTCAAGAACTGCTACATGAACAAACTGATGATGTTGCAGAGCATCTGCACAATTATATTTGAATACACCACTTAAGAGACTGACAAATCCATGAAATGAAAAAGGCAAAAGGCTAGAATAAAAATGGCTTAATAAAATGAATCATTGCAATAATCTATTTAAAACTGCACAATGGGAAATGCAGCACTGCGGAAAACATTCGCCATGGAAAAAAAATCTTGATTTGTAAAAAAAGCTGGTACAAAGAGATGGATTTAGTTACAACCCCATCTGTTAAACTAGCTGAGGATCTGACCATATACCTTTGTTTTATCTTTAAGAATGAGATCGTTTTTGCCTCCTGCCAAGCCTTAGATAAGCAGGGATTTACCTCACGGCTTTTGCTGTCCCTATATGTACAGATCTCCACAGTTGTTCAGTTTCATGACATCATTTTCCCTCTTACGGCAGATTTTTTTTCCCCTGAAAACAAACGTGAAACTCTTCCCCCACTTCTGGCTACAGGCCAGCCTGCTTTGTGCCAGGAGAGGCTGGGGGTGAGCTGGTACAAGCAGCTCAGAGCAGGAGCACTGGCTGGGACCTGTAATTGCTGGAGGCAGTATGCAGGAGTGGGATGCCTGTCTGGGTTCATCTCCTTAGCCCCCAGGATAAGCACGTAGTCTTTGAAAAAATACCCAAACCCACATCTATGTTGCCAAATACAGCTCCCAACACTTGCAGACTTCCAAGCTGGGGTTCAAAGCTTTTGTTTTAGTTCATAAGTAGCTGTGAAGCAATTGTGCTGGCACACAGCCTGTGTGGGGAACCAGAGAATGGAGGCTTCCAACAGGAAAAAAACCCCTATGTAATCTAATAGAAATTGCTAGCTGATGTGATAGTTTTTCGTATTTTTAACCTATATGGATGTCGGTTTTATCTTGCTCAAGCTGATGTCAGTCTGCCAAATTAGAATAAAGCAAGGGAAGACTGCACACTTCCCTTCTTGTATTGAGTATGACGGTATGCTATGAAGCTGTGGGAGGAAGCAATAGTACCTGGATATAAATAAAAATACAATTAAAAAGAAATTACTTCAATAAACATTTTTTTTTCAAAGGTTAGTGATTGATTTGTGGTATTTCACAGAATCCCAGACTAGCTTCTGTTGGAAGGGACCTTAAAGCTCATCCAGTTCCAACCCTCTGCCACGGGCAGGGACACCTTCCACTAGAGCAGGTTGCTTCAAGCCCCTGTGTCCAACCTGGCCTTGAACACTGCCAGGGATGGGGCAGCCACAGCTTCTCTGGGCACCCTCTGCCAGCACCTCAGCACCCTCACAGGGAAGTTCTTCTGCCTAATATGTGCCATTCATACCAGAAATATGTCGCTAAAAAAGAAGTAATGCTCCAGTTTTCAGGTCATTAGATACTGGTAAAGGCTCAATGAGCTGTCTTGCTGTGGTTGTGTGTGAAGGTGAGACTATTCACAGCATGTACAGGCCAGGAAGCTGGCAAAAAATCTTGTGAAGAAGTATTCTAGTTCTAATTGGTACCTGGGACAGGAAAAGTCATTATTTCTCTTGAGTTAAATTTGAGGACTCTCAGGTAGAAATTGAGGACTCTCAGATAAGAAACTGAGGCAGCTTCAAGGTCTGTCACCAATTTGAGATAAAAGTGCGTTAGGGATGTGGTTACCCACAGGAAGATGTCATTCAGCCTGAGCCCATGGAACTGGAACTTTTGGGACTAAATTGAACTGAAGACAAGCTGAGCTTAAATGGGGCTGCAATGTGCTGCCAGGGCTGGGTGAATTCTGAAGTTGCAGCAGCAAAAGAAAAAAAAAAAAGCCAGTCCTGTGATCAAATTGTTCTTCTTCTCTCAGACAGCTTTAGTTTGAAATCGGAAATTATTATTTAAAAGAAAATGTACTTGTGGCCCATAGAGTTTTCATCGGATGCGTGCAAGGGGTCACATCAGTTGTGCCTTACTCTCCAAATGGGAGAAGGCAGGAGCTGGACATGGAGGTCCCCCACCAGGCAGGAGCAGTTGTCCCCCTCTTCCCATCCTCCTCAGCATGGGGGGTGAATTCCAGCAGCTGCCACTCAGGAAGTGGGATGCCCGCTCCCCATGGAGGCATTTGGAGACCAGGCCCTCTCAGATTTCCGTTGGTCTTTGCCTGCAAATAGCTCTTTACTTAATTTTCTCCCTCTTCAGTGGGGAGAAATCCCCAGCTGCAGCAGCACAGAGACAGCAGACATGACACTATTATTGCAATAGCCACTTTTTATTTTTTTTTTTTTTGACTGAGAGATCTGTTTTCTGTTACATTCTTGGTATATTGGCACTTCTTCCCTGATTTCCAAAGTAGGCACTTAGCTTAGGATTATAACGTATTACTGTAAGTCTGTAATGGAACCATACCTTAGGAATAGTACACTAATGATTTAATATATTTCTTAGAGATTGCTTCCTGCTGCTTTTTTGACAGGATAAAGCAAATCCAATGCGCATCATGGGCAGGCTTCTAAAGCAGACACTGGTACCACACGGGTTCAATCCTCTTCTGAGTTACACAGCTCAAAATACACAGGACTTGTTGACCTCGGGACTTGGCAGTTGCATGTGCACCAGCTTTGTTATACAAACATTATCCCTGCACCATGGGTTGGGACAGACATGGCCAGAGATGAAGTAGGTCCCACAAAGTGAATGGCATTTCTTTGGAATCAGGATGACTTACTTAGTATTGGAGCAAGTTGCTCATGTTTCACCTTTCACTCCCCCCAAAACCTCCCCTAAAGAGAATAAAATTTGTAAAAAAAATAATGATTCTTACATAAAAGACTGGATGTAAAAAAAAATGGTTTTCTATATTCTAACATTGGAACAATACTAACATTGGAACAATACTTTAGTTAATAATTTCTGAGAAAATTAAGACTAGTTTTCACCTGGAGGAGAAACTTCAGCCAGAGACTAGATTTGAACAAGTTTTAGGTAGATAACACCAGAATATAATAAAAGCTGGTGTCAGGCCTTTGCCTGCAAGAGCCAGACCATTGATTCAGGTATTAAATGCTTCAGCTCTGGTTCCTCTCTGAAGTAAGGTGGTCTGAAGCTTTTTCCAGAAGTATGAACAAGATATGGTGACCGTTGGAGTCCTTCATTGACCCAGGCCAAGAATGAGCTCAGTGGAAATGTCAGCATGTGGAAGCAACATGGCACTGTCAGAATTTTAGGAGTTGTCTTTTTTTTTTCCTTATGGACAATCGATCGAATTATTATTTGTAGAAATGCAGGCTGGAAACAAAATTTGTGTTGGTTGAAGACATCATTTAGCTCATCTATTCTAAAAATACAAAAATAGTAATAATAACATTGACATTTCTTCTCAGCCAGTGTCATAATGGTTTATAAAGTGATGGACCATGGCTCTGGAGATGACAGCAGCTTTCCTATATATTACCATTCAAAAGTACTCTGCAACTGAATTCAGTGGAAGACTGAGGTTGCCTGAGGTTATCTGCATTTGCTTTAGAAATACAGAAGTGTTTTAAAGTGTGCCTGCAATAATATGAAGAACTGCACTTATGGAGGAGAATATCACCTTACTGTTGAGGGTTCATGGTGTCTTCATTCCTTATTCAAAGCAACACAAAAAACTGTTTTCAATTTTAGTAGCAAACACATGAAAACTGACAATGCTTTTAAAATGGTACTCAAAACCCATAGAAAATGGAATCTAGGAAAGAAAACAATGACTAATACGGTTTAGCAAGGTACAAGTGACCTATGTCATGGCACTGCAGGACCATAGAGGCAAGCAGCTCTAAGTATCTCAGTCAGGATATGAGGACCCAGCCCAGTTAGCACAGGGCAGGATTGATATTCCTGATAAAATTCTGAGCAAGGGAGAGAAGTGGTTATTTTAGCAGTAAGCCTGTAACACCTGAGAGGCCATTTGTGCAAGGATTCTCCTGGACTGTATTTAAAACAATGTCTCCAGCTCTTTCAGCACCAGCACCATCGTCACAATGTCATTTATACAGAGTGTTTTAAATAAGGAAATGGAGCAGCATGATCTCACAGTTTCAGAAGGCTGGAAGGGAGTATTATCATCATGTGCTTAGGCAGACACTAACATCACTCCCAACGCAGAGGGGGAGTCAGGCAATGGCCTCATCCTGCGGTGCTCTTTGGTCACAGAGCTGACACACCACATTCAGCTGTTTTAAAACACGTCAGGCATTGGAACAGGCTGCCCAGGGCAGTGCTGGAGTCACCATCCCTGGAAGGGTTCACAAACCATGTAGATTAGGCCCTCAATGACATGGGTTAGTGGTGGCCTTGGCAGTGCTGGGGAATGATTGGACTTGATCATCTTAAAGGTCTTTTCCAACCTGGTTGATTCTATGATTCTGTGATTTTTGTATCCTTGTGCCATTAGCAAACCCTGACAATTTTATTGTTTGTCATCAATAAAAACATCGAATGGTTCTGAGTCTGGCATGGCAGGAACACAGTGGGAACAGTGACATGACACCCACGATCCCCAGCTGCAGTTGCATTTTAGGGGCTGTCAGTCTGCCAGCTGTTAATCCATGTTAATCCGCGTGGAAGGAGGATTGAGATTCAGGATTATGGCTTGCTTTAAGAGAGCAGTCACATGGGAATTCAGTGTGCTCTAATTTCTCCACACTAAATTCCTGCCTTTAATGGGTTTGTCTTTATTTTTCAAGTGTTCCTACAGACGTAGACTCTGCTGTGAAATATCTTTTTGGGGGGGCTGTCTAGAGTGGGTCTAAGAGAGACTAAACTGGGGGGGGGCAGGGGGAGGGTGGCCTCCTGAACAGGAGATGGAGTTTGATTGAACTTTAGCTTTTGCCTTTGTTTCTGTGTAACCAGTGAATCTACAGGATTAATTTTCCAGAAAAATTATGTTTAAAAATGAACCCTAGAACTGCATCCTGTAGCAGATTAGAAAAAGAGCAAGGAACAGTTGTCTCTTTTTTATCTTCTCATGTAATGTTGGTTTTTACACAGTCTCAAGCTTCAGGAACCATCATGTGTTTGTGCTGACTTCAGAAGAATTTAGGAGCTACTCAGTTCTTCGTCCTGGGGTACCTGCTGTAGCCCAGCACACTGATTTCTAACTTCTTCACTCGAGCTAAGTTAAGATCCACTTGATTTAAGTTTTATATTGAGCTGCAATGTAAAACTTTAATACTTGGACCGTATATGTGCCCTTGAGTGCTTCTGTGTGACCCATTGAATACATCTTAAATATTGTCTTGAAAGATCTCTGCCTTAGTGAAATATTTAGTACTGGTATTGATGTTGTCCACTCGTTTGCCCACATCAACTGAAGTAATTGTTTCAGCCTGAGCCAAAAGTATTGCCTTCTCACAAGGGAAAAGGGAAAAGAAAAAGTGCATATGTATGTGTGTGTATAGATACATATGTAAAAAATATATACACAGACACATAAATACGTGTACATATATATATAACATAAAAATATATAGCTATATGTATGTGCTGCTTTCTGTGTGTACATATGTATTATATATAAGATATGATGTATGTAAATTATGTGTGTATAGGTAATATATACATATAAATTATATAAAACATATGTGCATACACACACACAGAGCACCAGAAAGAGCTGATACACTGAAGTCCTTTTGAAAGATTAGCAAGCTGCTGAGCATGGTGCTCTAATGTTCTCTATATATCAGCCCCGTGCCGAGCAGATGCAGCCATCCAGAAAAATAAGGGAGTTCAATTGTTCAGTGTCTGTTGGGAGGGAAGGGAGCCTGAAAGGGCAGCTGAACTCCCTTATGTTCTCCAAATGCAAGGAGGATGGGGATTTGTAAAATAGAAAACGTTATTAAAATGCATTATGGGGTGCTTCTGCTCTTTTACGAGCCCTTTTCTGAATTCCTGTCTTGTGTTAAAAACACAAATGCAAAAGTCAACAGCCCCCAAGATGACATGTAGTATAATACAAGCAAATTAGGGAAACATAGAATCATAGAATAGTTAGGGTTGGAAAGGACCTTAAGACCATCTAGTTCCAACCCCCCTGCCATGAGCAGGGACACCACACACCTTGAACATCTGTAGGCATGAGTTAGGGTCCCACTGTATTACGTGCTGTGTGGGAATGAAAAGCCTGTGCCTGGAAGGGTTTGTATTCTATGTAGACAAGATAGTAAATGAGAAGCCAAATTGGGACCAAAGGAGACACATTGGTTGTTGTCTCTGTCATTTCCCTGTTCTTATCATGTTATTTAAGGGTGTGAAGCCTGAGAAGCAATTGGAGCATCTTTGGCTCCATGTGACTGGTACTTTACCAAGCGATCCTACTTCTTGCAGCTCTGAGGCTAACGCACATCTCTGGATTAGACAGGGGCTGCTTCTGGCTGAGCCACATGACTTGAGAAGAACATCTTCCTCCCATGCCAGCTAAAAACCTGGAGCTGGAGGGAGGTAAGTGAAAATGTAAATCACAACAGTACAGTCATGCACACAATGTTTATATAAACACAGACATCTCTTTTCCTTTTTTTTTTTAAAGGGAAACAAAATAAGCTGCTTTTCCTTTTTAAACGACAAAGGCGATTTTAAAGCAGTCTTCCTACAAGAAATCTGGAGAGGGGCTTTGGACAAGGGCCTGTAGGGACAGGACAAGGGGAATGGCTTTAACCTGCCAAAGGGGAGAATGAGATGAGCTCTTAGGCAGAATCTCTTCCCTGTGAGGGTGCTGAGGCGCTGGCACAGGGTGCCCAGAGAAGCTGTGGCTGGCCCCACCCTGGCAGTGTTCAAGGCCAGGTTGGACACAGGGGCTTGGAGCAACCTGCTCTAGTGGAAGGTGTCCCTGCCTGTGGCATGGGATTGGAGCTGGATGAGGTCCCTTCCAACACAAATATGTCTGGGATTCTGTGATTCTATGGAAACTCCCCAAATGCAGCTTTTTTTGAGGTGCATGAGGCTGGTCCATAGCTGAATGATCTTTTTGCTTGTATTTTGCCTTATTACTTGTGTTTGGCGCAGACTGCACCGGCATATGAAAGCATTGCACATTGTGTGCTCTATGAGAAGATATGATAAGCCTCACTTGAGTGCTCCTTCACTAATATTCAATCTATTAATGGAAGAGTGGACTTTGTAACTCCTGCTATTGAAAACCAACTATCTGGGGGGCTTTCCAAGCCTCCATCACAAGGGCCTTGAAGCGTGTCTGGCATGAGAAGAGGGGCACCTGCTGTCTGAATGTCCCCAGCACAAGGCTTCTGTGAGATTCCTCTGAGTTCTTGCTCTTCCATGGGGGATACAGGCACACCAGAGCCATCCCTAAGGAGAACAGAGGGGGCAGATCAGAGATGATGACAGAACACTTTTATTTATAGCTTAACTCAAGCAACGAGAAGGATCTGTTTGGTGTGTGGAAGGGGAGTGAAATCACACTCCCCCTCCTCAGTCCCTTTGTGCAGAGCAGTTGTAGCTCAGGTTTGGCTTTGCAGAGCTTTCCTATCACCTTAACCACTCCTGATTGCCTTAGGAGACAGTTCCTACAGTTCTTCGAAGGCAAACATGCAGCCAGGCCCTGTGCCTTGCTTCAAAAGTGCAGTTTGCTCCTTCAGCCCACCACTTGTACTATTTGTATTTTTTTTTGTTGTTAATTCTCATTCTTCTCCTGCCTGCCAATTGTGGGTTATTGCAGCAATTTGGAAATGGACTCCTTTATCTTTCATGTTGTTAAAGGAATGCTGGTAACTTTACTTCCCACTTCACAGAGAGCAAGGAGAAAATGATTACTGCACTAAAATGTGATACTTGCTGAACAGGGAGCAGATCAAACCCCTGTCAGCTAGCATTTCTGCTTCTGAGATGAGGGGGGTGGGGAGACTGAGCCTTTCTTAGCTGCTTTGCTATTTTCTGATGAGATTGCTAATATCCAAAGCTAAAATGGTAAAATGCTCAGAGTAAAAACCATAAATTACTAGTGCTATTCATGAGGTGAGCCAGTATTTAGAACAAGCAGTTCTTGCCTAAACATAAAGAAAACCTGTATCTGCTGGTGGTCTATGCAGAGTTCCTGGAGAAAAGTGGCATGAAATTTAGCTAATTGGATCCACTGTAATTCAAATGTATCAGTTGCTGGAGCAGTGACATATCCAAGTGTAATGAAAGGTAGTTATTTTGTAAGATACAAGAAAAATGTCTTCATTTACTATGTCTCTCCACTTCCAACCTAATCAACTGCCAATTGAGATTCCTCATCTGGAACTATAGACAAGTTCCCAGGTGACTGTGTCTGGTAGTAGAGGAATAGAGATGAATCTTAAGCAACTAATAAGGGCAAATAACATGTTTAGGAAGAAACTTTGTCATTAGAGTCTTCTGCCTATGTAGCTGGATATTGCTGAGTGCATCTTGATGGTCTTGGCACTATTATTCTCTCTGGGAGGCAGTAAAATGCCTGCCTTCATGATCAGTAATTTCTTTTGTTGCTTATCCAGGGGTCTGCTGGAGCACATAACCACCTCAGTGTGTTTTCAGATTCATTACCGGAATTAAAATAAGGCTGCCTTTAAGGCAGAGATGAGGTTCATGACTCTCTGAGACCAAGAAGAGTAGGACTGTTTACACCAGTTGTGAGCACTCTGGCTGTGGGATGTATTGGTTAAATGATACTGGGGTTTAGCAGCTGTATGTGATATTTAAGGTTTGGTTTGGTTACGTTTTTCCTGGCCACTGTATGTCCTTGCACTTTTCTTAGTTTTCTGTAGCACCTCATCCAAGTTTGGATGAGGGGAATATAAGGAAGATGCTGATGAACTGGAGCAAGGTCATTGGAGGACAGACAAGATGGTAAGGAAATTAGAAGAGGCAGCCTAGGGAACTGGACCTGCTTGAAGGACACCTGATATCTACTCTCTGGCAGCAATGAGGAAGAGCCAGGCTCTTTACTGGTGTGCGCAGCAGAAAAACAACAGGCGGGGAACATAAACTGAAGCAAAGGACCAGAGATAAGGGAAAACGTTTTTCATTTACGGTTTAATTAATCACAAGAACAGAAACCCACAGCACTCCAGAGACCTCACTGACCTTGGAGATCTTCAGCTCCCATCAGGGTAAAGAACTGAGGGACGTGGTCTGAAATCTGAAAGCAGGAGAACCGGATATCCCTCAAGGCTCCTTGCATGCTGGAAGAGTTGCTGGTTCTACAATGGTTTATATTTAAGCTTGGCTCTGTTCAGCATCATTCAAGTTTAATTAGGACTGGGGTCAGAGCAGAAGGGAAGACAATAACAAATGCTACTTCTTGCTTGTTTTTGATTCTGTCAAAATAAGACAACTTAGGACGCTTTGCTTATTTAAAGGGCTCTCTTATGTGGGAGAGCGCCTACCTGATGTTCCCACATGTCCTGGTTTCAGCTGGGATAGAGTTAATTCTCTTCCTAGTAGTTAGTGCAGTGCTGAGTTTTGGCTTCAGTCTGAGAACGGTGCTGGTAACACACTGATGTTTTAGTTGTTGCTCAGTAGAACTTACCCTGATCAAGGACTTCTCAGTCTCATGCTCTGCCAGTGAGGAGGGGCACAGGAAGCTGGGAGGAAGCAGAAACAGGACACCTGACCCAAACTAGCCAAAGGGGTATTCCATCCCACAGCACGTCATGGCCAGTATAGAAACTGGGGGTATCAGTCACCGGGTGCCAAGCAATTGTATTGGCATCATCTTTGTTGGTTTGGGTTTTGGGGTTTTTTTTTGTTTGTTTCTCTGTTTGTTTGTTTGTTTTTATCTGTCTCTTTTTTTTTTCCCCTTTCCCTTTCCCTTTCCCTTTCCTT
>NW_009922457.1:0-315 GCF_000696875.1 Nestor notabilis
TATATTATAATTGAAATAATGCTATTTCAATTCTGTTGTGCTCAAGTAAAACGGACATATGAAAGTTGTATTTTAGGTAATATTTTAAAAACACCTCTAAAAAGCACATTGGAGCCTTAGTAGCATTTTCAAACTGACTTATGAATTCCTCTGATTTTGTGTGTGGGCCTTTTAGAAGAAATCAGATACTTGGCTTGCACATCAAGAACAGAAACCTTATGGATAACCAGTGATACTCTAGCTCTCCAGTGATTAAATAAGCACTAAATATTGGATTTAAGCTCTTTCAGCTCTTAACTGCTTTAAAAGATATAC
>NW_009922457.1:346-27111 GCF_000696875.1 Nestor notabilis
AAGATACTTCTAAAATGTGACTTGGGAATGAAAAAAACGTTCCAATCTAAGTTAAATAAAGATAGTGTATTCTTACCCATTTGAACTTGGAAAAATGGAAAACAGAGTGAAAATCTGAGCCTATATATAATGCTGAACTTTACGTATTTAGTGTGATTCTCTCTTTTTGCTTCTGACACTTTTAAAAGGTTATTACTTTCAGAATAAGTCACTGTCTGCTAAGTTCAGGTCAACTGGCAAAAACCCCAATGTGTGTAATTTGCCAGCCTATTAGGACAGAAATATTTTTATTATAAAAAAAATTTTTGGGTAATTCAGGGGCCTTCCTTTATGTTATGAGTCATTATAAGTGTTCTCTTGTCATATAACTCAGTGTGAATTGACTGTTACTTTACTGCTTGTGACTTAGAGCTTGAGGAATCACACCAGAAATGTCCTCCCTGCTGGAACCACTTTGCTGTTAAATTTCTCATTTGGGATTGTTGCCCGCTTTGGCTTTTAATCAAGAAATTTGTCAAGTTTGTGGTAATGGACCCATTTACCGACCTCACCATCACCCTTTGCATTGTGCTGAACACGCTTTTCATGGCCTTGGAACATTATAAGATGACGAAGGAGTTTGACCACATGCTTTACATAGGCAATTTGGTAAGTGAACATGAACTCGAAGTGCTACCTGAGGAGTATATTGCCTGCTTTTTAAAGTTTTGGCCACAGGTTGGGAAGACCCCATGTTGATATATTGTCAGCATTGCTTTGCTTATGTCACGTAAAACCACAGTCACCTCTTCCTGCGGGTGAAGAAAAAAGAATGGAAGACTCAGGTCTGTTTTTAAGCTAACATATTCTAATGTCATTAGTAACCACCAAAGCCATGTTTCTGGGCTGTTCCTGATAGGTATCAAGTTTGTATCTGTTTAAGAAAATAAGGATTAATGAAGTTTATTTGGGATTTCTGTTAAAGCAATGATAAGGCAGCTCTTGGTGACTAGTAGTGACTTCTAAGTTAAAAGCAAAAAAAACAAAAAAACCAAACAAACAAAAAAACCCAAACAAACAAAAACCAAACCCCAAAAAACCTACAGAAAAAAACCCCAAGGCAAGATCCTGGAGAGAAATAGAATGCTGTTTCATCGTAGACATGTAGGTAGACATGTATGTGCGAAGTCACCTGTGCTACATTTTCTGTATGTCCTACTGTGCCTCCCTGCCTTGTCCAGCAGTGTGTACTGGGACCCATGCAAACCCTGGGGCAGCGGGGATGTGGAGCAAAGCATGGCTGTGCTTCAGGGGGGAATTCTGAACACGCAGGCTGGAGCAGCCAGGGATAGAACTGCAAAGTAAGCAGAGACCGCACTTCTCCAAGGAGAAGCAGAGTGACAGATCTACAGCCAAGCTGCAGGGACAGCAGAAAAGCCTTTCCAGAGGCAATGCAGTACAATTTGTTAACCCAGGGGGCCACTAATATTCTGCAGTTACTACAAAACGGAAGCTTTTTCTTTAATTGTCTTTCTCTGGGTTTATGTATAAAAGTTACCATGTTTTACTGCTTTAACATCCTTTTAATTTTAGAAGAGTCTGTATTGGAAAAAGCACAGGCTATCTAGCTATGGGATGGTAGAACTGCCCTAAAATCTAGTGGTAGAAACGGACATATCCTGTAGGACCATAAGTAAGTCTGGAGTACCCTGGAACACGGATGCTGCTAAATTTGCATTTGAGAGGCTTACAGCGGAAATGAAGAAAGACCTTTATTTCTGTAAAAATGAAGGCTGCACCATCTCAAAGTGGGATTTACCTTGCCTAACTAGGTGTTTACAGCATAGGAGTCTCTGTCAGAGTTGGCTGCCTTTTTCTTCCTTTAAAGTCAATAAAGAATAATGGACAATTTTAATGCATAATTAATGCGATGTTTTAAAGACATTTACTTTTGGATAAGGTGAACTACGTCCTGGAGGCCACTGACTCTAGTCACAGTCAACTATAGTGGGAGTATGCGGAAACACTACAGATGTGATGTCTGCCTTTAGGGAGAAGCATCCTACGCTGGCAGGTTTAGGTGGGTAGTAGCAGTAATCAGACTTAATCAGACTTTTTCTATCAGTCCTAGCATATGTGGTAAATCACGTATGGATTTTTTCCTTTACCCTGGCCCTTGTTATTATTAGCTCTGGGCCTTCTTGGACAGGTTGAGGTTCTTCTCCTAGGCTGTGAGACCAGTCTCCAGTTTTTCAGCTGCTGTGTGCTGGCAAAGCTCTGTGTATAAAATCTGTTTGGGTTTCCCTTGCTTCAGACCCATGCTCTGCAGAAAGCACTAGATAAGGTAGCTTCGAAAGTCATCTCACAGAACTGCATCCAGCTCCACTTTGCAGCCAGCCTTCGTTGTTGTTGCTCAACAGTTTGTGGCCTTCTAAGATGACTTAAAAGTACTCCTTCAGAATCACTATCCGTCAGAGCAGGTGGCAATGCTGCCATTTCCCCCTCTGGCAATTGGTAAACATACCTGCTCCTTACTCTGCTTTTGGCAGATCAGCTTCTCTCTTTGCAGACCACAAGCAGTGAAACTCTAGCTCCTGCCATCTCTCCTTACCAACACAGTTCTTGCAGACCTGCTGGGACTGAGCAGGGCTGAGCAGGGTGCCAACAAGGAAAGAGAAACAATGAGCAGAGGCAGGAATTGCAAACGAATTTTGCAAAATCTTGAAAACAAACAAACCAACCCCAAAATCTTACTGTGAGCTCCTCAGCACTACCTAGAGCTGTTTCTCCTCTTTGTGCTAAAATCTAAAATAAACAATAAAGCCTGCTAATATTTTCTGTGGCAGGCTGATGGCATGGGATCCCCTTCCCCTGAGATCCCAGGATGGGTCTGTGGGATGCCAGACCGTCTCAGCTCCCCATCACCAGCTTTGCTTAAACTCCCACATAACTGGATTGATTGTGAGTAGAGCAGGTCAGAGGAAGGCAGCCCCATTTATGGAGGATTTTGCAAAGTCATTAGTAATGAAAATTGACTTTTTTTGCAATTTCCTATGAAAGAGAGAATCTCAGCTCCAGGGCAGGCTGCCAGGTGACTGCATTCCCTAAGCCACAGACTGCCAGATCCCTCCTCTGCCCCTATGCTGGCTGGCCATTGTCCTCCCATTGCATCTAACCCTCTTTGAGTGATTACACTAGCATTAAATGGGGGGAAGTATTAAAAAGGGCAGATTTTGGTCACTTTTTCTTCAAAACAAATGTTTCTGAGAGAAATGAAAGAATGAAAGTAGGCTATGGATTTGCTTTCTCCGAGAACAATTCTTTATCCACTAGCAGTCACTGGAGATCTCCTTCTCTGTCCATCTACTTCATGCAGCATCTGTTACCTTGAGACTCCTTTAGTTCACCACTTACAGGAATACACATTTTCAAATGTGATCAGAAGGCCAGCCAAGCACATGTACATGGTTCATCTGCCCATGTGATGCCACCACTTAAAAAATGGGTAGATAGAACAAGATTCCCCCAATTTTTATTTCCTTTAGAAACAGATACCATTATGCAATATTAAAGCCTAAATAGCTGAAATGATAGATAAAAGATTTTAATTTTTTTTAAGACAAAGCTCTCCAAATCATCAGTGTCATATTTAGCTCCAGTGGGATGTTATGTTACTTGTTTTCTTTCCAGCCTTTATCACTTTAAGTATCCAGCCTCTTGTCCAAGCCTAGACAGTGTGTACTAGGTGCCAGTGATTTGGCAACTGCCGCTTGAAATTCATAACTGGTACACATACACGATTCCTGATGCCTTTAGGAAGGCTCAGACATTTTGCTATCTTACCGTGACATTTCCTTCTCAGAAGTCTATTGATTAAAATGATTCAGGCAAAGAAAGTGATCCTCCTGAGTCATTTCTCAGCAAGATGGTTGCATAATGTATGCAGCATGGTATTGTGTTTTTTAAGGCAGTCCCCTAGATATGATTTCACAGACATCCAGTTTTGTCTTGTTCTCTGTCCTGAGGGAAATTGAAGCATTCTGGTGGGAAGCTTTGGTATCTCTGACCACCGTGACTCAGAAATTGTTGGCTAGTTAGAAATATGAGACAGGTCGTTGTGTTGGGTTCTTGCTAAGAGATGGTGATGGGATGTTGATACATCACAAGTATTTTTGCAGTCCAATGTCCTGATGAGAAAAAGAAGGTATTTTATACAAGAAACTGTGTAAAATGACTGCTTGGAAAAATTCGTTCCTGAAGCATGACAGAGTAAAGCCAAGCATTCCTCAAATGCAGGCTATAAAAAATTATTTTTATTGTTTAATATCAAAACTATATAATCTTAACTTTTCTCTTCTACATCTTACTGAATTTCTCATCTCCATTGCTCAAAGTTGATCAGTTTTGCTGGGATAATGCTGCAAATATTTAGCTTATATTAAGGAAAACATTTCTCTTTGACTGTATGTTACTAATAAGTGAGCTCTGGATTCCCCCCTGGTTTTTAACCAACATGGTGTATTAACGTTGACTGTTTCATGGAAAACTGTGTGCTTTAATATATATGTATAGTAGAGAATTTTTCAGAAACATGAAGCTCTGTGTAGCTTGTACTGAGACTTGGAATGAAAATGAAACCATGTATGAAGAACTTGATGCCCACATTTTGTCATTTCAGTTGATTGTAGCCTTGCGTTTTGCATTTAAAATGTTACTTAAGGAGGCATACGAAAGCACAAGATCTGATTCTCTGAGATACTTTGCCAGGAATTTATTAAAACTGAATTTGCTGTCAGTAGCCTTCCCTCCCCTTCTCCCTCTGCCTCATAGTTAATATTTGTATGTTGTTTTAAAGAAAAGTGTTCCAGTTAGAAGTTCTGCCATATGACATTTGAACTGGGTCATAAATAAGCAATATGTTCCCAAGATGCTGTCAAAAGAAAATTGCCACGAGTATTTGTAAAAAAAGTCTAGGACTCAAATTAGAGTTTCTAATCACCTGTCAGCTATAACCTCAGAATGACTGGAGGCTTACATTGCCCTGGTATTGACAATAATAACAAAATAAAAAGGGATAATACAGCAGGTACACTACAACCCAATACCCTTTAACACTCACACTACATTTATTTGGCTTTCTCCCCTGAAATGAACAGATTTAACCTTTATAAAAGGCACCTTTACACTTTCTTTTTTTACCACTGGGATTGTTCAGATGATTGAAGGAGATGGGAATGTATGTTTCAATCCAGAGCTTGAACTTGGATGTCATTGTACGTTTACAGCATTATCAAATATTATTGTGAAAAGACTAGAGAAAGTTGTAATAGTAATAAAGAATCAGGCATGAAAAATAAAGTTTTTGCTTGTAAAATGATTGGGTTTTTGCTTTCTGCTGTGTTCACCTGTATCAGTGGAAAGTCTGCAAGCAAAGAGGTGTGCTTAAAAGGTTACTTTGACTTCATATTTTCTTTCTGCAGGTCTTCACTGGAATTTTTACAGCAGAAATGATCTTCAAAGTAATTGCCCTTGACCCCTACTACTATTTTCAGCAGGGCTGGAATATTTTTGACAGCATAATTGTTATTCTAAGCCTGATGGAACTGGGTTTGTCCAGTATGGGAAACCTGTCTGTTTTACGCTCCTTTCGACTGGTAATGGTCTTATTCTGTTCTTATCCATCTTCTTTTATTATATATAAACTGACATGAATGCAACATATTTTCTTAAAAACGCATCTGCCGATAAAGACTTTAATTGCTGCAAACTGGTGAACAGTACGTGACAGTAATTATAGGCTGCACGATAAATGGAATTGCTCCAGATTTACATCAGGGTAAACGAGAACATAATTTGATTCCTTCTAGCTGTGCCAGGTACTTGCAGAACACTTAAAATGTTTGAGTTCCAATTTGTAATAAGAATCTGCCATTTTGTACCTGTACACCTCTTAGCATAGTCAGCAGATAATTGATAGCCCAAGAAATGCAAGAGCTAGAATGTTGCTTTAGAAGTTGTTATTCCTAAATTATGTTATAAACATGCCACTGTTCTTTTAGATGTTGTCAAAAGAAGATGTCTTTGAATTATTCACAGGATGATTTTTTTTTCCTAGAACTGATCAGCATAACATAGCATCTGTCTTTCACGGGAACTCCTTAGCTGTCAGCTCCTTTGTTATGCATGGGATAGTGCTATTCTATTAATGAGAAACTGTCGGCGTATTGGAACAGAAAAGTAGTTTCCTTGCCAGCCTGACATTTGTGTTGCACTTCATGTACCAGGATGTCCATGCTAATCATTCTGGCCATGATACGGCTTCACAACTTGGAAAGACCAGGAAAATAAGCCTTTATGATTACATTTAGCAGAAGACTTTTTTTACCCAAAATTCTCTGCACTGCTCAAAAATGCTAATTTTTCACTGCTTATGTTACATCCTGAGAGTCTCCTGTCAGTTTTTGATCAATCTTTCTTCAATAGGGCTGAAATTAACCTTCGGTTGAAAACACAGCACAAGGGCTAGGCACCATTTACGTCCTTAAAATAGGTCTTAAGTGGGACGTGGGTTGTGCATAGATTGCGTGATCCTCGGCACAGTGGTGATTTTCACCCTGGGAGCTAACAGCTAATAACATCTGGCTGAGGCTTGCTCTGAAACACTGAGGAATTGCTTCTCCCTTTGTGGGATCAAACCCTAAACCCCTTCCCCCAGATGCCTACCAGGCTGTTTAATTTGAGGAGGAAAAGCAGTGTAAAAGAAAATACTAAAACCTGAGTTTTCTCCTTCCATCCTCTCCCCAGATATTATGATACTGGGGGAATGAGCAGCTAAAAGCCCGTCTATCTAATGAGGCAGAGCATAGCTCTGGAAAACTGAATTCTCATCCAAGAAATCCAGCTGATATTTTATTAATAGTACTAGTGAGGTTAGTAGGAAGTGTGGCTAGAATCACCTTGTACCACACGCTGTGGCATTCAGCGTCTTTCACGTTTTACGCACTTTAATAATTCATCAGCTGAAATGTCCGTTGCTTCTGTGAACTGACACTGTTGTTTATGTTTTGTTCACAGCTGCGAGTCTTCAAGTTGGCAAAGTCCTGGCCGACCTTAAATACACTCATCAAAATCATTGGTAATTCAGTGGGTGCCCTCGGTAACCTCACTCTTGTGCTGGCAATCATCGTCTTTATTTTTGCTGTGGTAGGAATGCAGCTTTTTGGGAAAAGCTACATAGACAATGTGAAGAAGATAAGCACGACTGGCAATTTGCCACGGTGGCATATGAACGATTTCTTCCACTCGTTCCTCATCATCTTCCGAATTTTGTGTGGGGAGTGGATTGAGACCATGTGGGACTGCATGGAAGTAGCTGGGCAGCCGCTGTGCCTTCTCGTCTTCTTGTTGGTCATGGTGATAGGAAACTTGGTGGTGAGTTCTCAAGATGTTTTTTTCTCCTCTTCCTGGTATGTGTTTTTTTCTCTCCTCTTCCTGGTATGTGTGTACCATTTTTAAATTCAGAAATAGCAAATTTCACATTGCTCCATAGCTTTAATTCAATGAACCAAGTTGTCACCCAGAGAAACTTGTTCATATCCCAGATACAAAATTGCCAGCATTGCATTACTAATTAGGAATGAAGGCTTACGCATTTTTGCAGAACAGATAATGTTCTGTTAGAATAAAGGCACATGGGCTAGTTATAATGATTTTATTTCTTAGGCCAATCATGGGGCTGAAGGGATTCCAGATCTCTCTCCTATACAGGAGGGAATAGCACCTTAACTGTCACTGTACTGAAAGATGGTTTTATTTTGCTTCAATTTTGGTCCAGAACACGTGAACCTTATAGCTAGTGCAATGTCTTTGAGTAGAGTTTCTCATGTCTTTAGCCTGCATGTTCCAGGAAGCTACAGGTTGTTTTTACAGTAGTCACTTGCTCACTTGCTTTTTTAATAGACTGTCCCATAAGCATGGCTTACATAAGCTCTGAAACTATTAAGACTGAATTGTATTTCCCTGTTGACATCTTAGGGAGCGCTTTGTTGGCTTGCAGTCATTGTGGAAATGTTTCGCCTGTTCAGCTTAACAGAGCATCTTTGACATTGAGGCTCTAATGGGCTTACTGTTTATGTAGAGAATTCTTTAATAGTAGATGCTGCTATAAAAAAATGTTGGGTTTTGCTACTGATTGCTTTTAGTGGTTGTTTTGCTTTTAAGTACACAAAGTTTTGGTTCTCAGCTGCTGGGATAGAATAGTTCTTGAAAGAGCTTGTAGAAAAACAGAGAGCATTGTTTTGTTTACATTAATTTACATTTTAACAGTTAGGTTTGCACTAAACCAGGTTGGCACTGGCACAGGTTGCCCAGAGAAGCTGTGGCTGCCCCATTCCTGGCAGTGTTCAAGGCCATATTGGATGGGGCTCTGAGCAACCTGATCTAGCGGAAGGTGCTCCTGCCTGTGCAGGGAGATGGAACTAGATCATCTTTGAGATACCTTATAACCCAAACCATTCTGTCATTCTATAATTCAAGATGTTAATTTGCAGGTAGAGAGAAGGCCATCTTACTCCTCTGGCATCTCCAAGATTCTTGTCACATCTGCCAGTACTTATGGTAGTGTCTGTGGTCACATTCCCAATTGCAAGGCTAAGCGTTACACAGCAGACCTTAACTACTAAAGTAAAGTCTGCAAACTGATGTTGGAAGAGTTACAACCACTACAAGTTTGTGGTACTTTCGGTGATTCAGTTTGCAGGTCTTCCCAAGTCTCACTAACATAAATTCAAAGGAACGGTGGAAGAAAACTCAGCAAAGTTAGTAAGTGCCCTGGGTAACTTCACGTTATAGAGCAGTCCAGCTGTTGAAAGGAATTTTAGTAAATCTGAAATCGTTGGTTTGTATTTATACATCCTGCAAATGTCTTGGACCAATGCAGTGCCACGTGAATTTATTTTTACTGTGGGTCAGCTGATATTGAAGTCATCTTCAAAGAACTAAACTTTACAACATAGTTGGAAAGTATGTGCTGTGTAACTGCCTTTGGCACAATAGGACTATGCTGTTATTGTCAGATGGCATTTTTACAATATTTGAAGCTGCTTTGGAAGGTAAGGCCAACTATAATAAAATAGTTCTCCCTCATTTGTGAGAAAGAGCTGCTGAAATTGTTAACTGAATTATTATGCTTTATGTTAAGTTTTATAAAGGGCTTATGCGTATGTTATATATGTGTATGTTACTGAGGTTAATAAGGAAAATCACCATGACAGGAATTATTAAGAAGATGTAGGGGAATTTGGGTAGTGAGGCAATCGCTAGTGCCCCCTACTCTGGCAGGTCAGCCAACACGAGAGTCAAGCATGACACCAGCCACTTCTCAGGGGACAATTGCATGTAATGGGTGCTAACAACGTGCATGAATAAAACTGACACTTCAATCACAGATAGAACAACCTTCCAACCTCATTCTGTGTGCATGATGTACACTGGCCAAGCACCCTTTTTTTTCTTCTGCCTGGATGACGCCTGTTTTATACCAGCTTCTCCTGAAATGCCATCAAGTGAAGGGCAACATGACACAGGGCAGAAATGCACTATCTGAATTTGCTCATGCTCCAATTTGGCTGTGTATGACATAGACAACACCCAAAAAGCATCAGTTAGCATTAACCCAAGCTAACAGCTGCAATGCATTAACACACCCTCAGGGCTGAGGCCCTGTACTGGTGTCATCTCACCTCTGCCTGATTTACATATATCCCCTAGCACTTTCATGGCGCATTCACCACCCAATCCGCCACAAGCTGGTAATTCACTGCTACATTTCCATGGTGGATTTTGTCTTCCTGGAGTCACAGGCATGCCAAGATGTAGAGTCTGTAACCAGAGAAATTCTGACATCTTCAGAATTTTCCTGGAAGATGAAATATAAGGCTGGAAGTGCTCTTTTAGGATCAGCCCTAGGCTTTTTTTCTTTCTTTCTTTCTTTTTTTGTCTACTGTCCATGGAAATACTATTCACTCAGGAAAATTTTAATAATAGTTTATGAGAACATGAAGGTAGAAAGCACCATCAATTTCTAGGGTATCAGGCTATCCTGTAGGACAAAATGCATAACCATTATCATTGAATTAATGCGTGATGCATGGAATAATGAAATACCAAGTGGAAGGTCATGCACTCAGCCCTATTTAAGAATTTATGTTATGATCAAGTAGCGTACCAACAGAAAATGTTTGAGAGGATAATAGAAGTATATGTATCAGTCACTGTGGACATCTACATCTGAGATAATTGCATGGAGATGCCTTTGTAGTCAGATCTGGTTAATGGAATCCATGAAGTTGTAAAATATTTTACCCAAGAATGCATCTAAAGTGTATCAGATTAAATAGCCCCTAAAAGTACCTATTTCTGTCCCTGAAGTATTGGGAGGCAAATTTAGCTGTAGATACTCTCATGTACATATCACTCTGGCTGACTGAACCAGTATGATGTACCCATGCACCAATACGTTGCATTCATGAAAAAAATAAGGGAGATTTCAATAAATATCAGGAAAGGTAATTACAGAAGGTATGAATGCTGTTGCATAGACATCTGCAATATTAGATATGCAATACACCCCATTAATTAATACACTCCATTAATGACTGATGCTCAAGTAAGACTAAGTGGTACTGGGAAAAGCACAGTATCAGAACATGAAGTTGATGAGGGGAATACAGAGCTAAGCATGGCAGGAGAATAATTTAGGTGACAGGATATTGCTCATCCCAGAACAAAGGAATATAAATCACTGTGGGTACCTTTAGGCTGGGTTTTGGAAAGGAGACTTCTGGCTGTCAGCACAGTGAGGTTGTTTAGGAGGACTTTCCAGCAAGACTGACTAGCCCCAAATCAGCAGTGTATGAGATAGAGTATGATAAGTTTGTGAAGGAAACAACCCATATTATCAGGGGGCTTAACTTGGCTACCCAAGAGCACCTTCCAGTCACATTCTTGGAAAAAAACAGGTTTGCCCCACCCTACATGTCCTTCCTACAAGTCAGTGTAAGACGGTTCCTTGAGGAGATGTTCTGGGAAAGTGTTGCTAAACCTCCATCAAGTTAAAATCTGTGGATCCTTAAGCTGGTCAGATGCCAAGAAAACGTCATTAAGTCTCATTTACCACCATTTCTATCTTTAACAGCCAAAGTCTGTTGATAAAATGACATATTATCAGAGCTGTTCTGACAGAGACATGTCTCTGCAGCAAGGCAAGAAAGATAGTAATCAAGCTATGGGGAATGATAACTTCTTAGTGTTTCCATCTCAACATGTTCTTCCACAAAAGTCTGTCTCCCTACACTAGAAGGTTGTCCTGAGTGCCACCAGTGCATTATGGATGGGAATAAATGTCCTAGGAGGATGAGAAGGGTGAGGGGAATGAAGGGCCATTTGGTATAGATCCTGGCTTTAACGATGTGCAAGAGTGAGATTTGGGACTGGGAGGATTGTTCAAGTGGGAAAGAGAAGGGACTACAGGTCCCTTAGTCTATAAGAAGAAATTCACAGCAATTTCATGCCCTGAATCACTTTCCTCAGTGACAGACCCTAAGTAACATAAGGAACCATTGGGTTTCATGTGGCTATCTAATACTTACTAGCTATGTCTGTAATCCTGTAGTTAGGCAAAATCGCTTTCTATGTGTGCCTGCAAATTTGTGTCTATCCAGGTCAATTGTTTTATTTCTTTTCTTTTTTTTTTTTTTTTTTTAAACATTAAGAACAAAGGAAAGGCCTGTGATAAACATGTCATTCTGATTACCTTTGTTCGCTTTTTTTAAATTTGTTTGCTAATGTTGCCTTTAGTTTGATGCTTGCAGTTAAGAAAACAGAACAAAAAATCACAAAAGTAGCTGTGATGTGTAGTGTGTAAATGTGTAAGATGGGGCTACTATTTGGATTGTCTGGCCTACAGCACTGGAGCTTTGTTTCTATGTAAAGGCATTTCCTAGAATTAATTACTGAGTGTTACTGCATGAGCACCATAATCTCTAATCTAGGAACATGAGAGGGTGTGTATGTGGCCATCTGTGTAGGAGAACCAGTAGCCCACCATGTAGGAATCCATCAGCTGGCCAACAGCATGGGAGTTTCAAAGGCAAGGGACTATCCCAGCTGAAAGTTTGTCATCAGTGCTGGGTTTGAAGAAGTTTAAGAATATGGATCAAGATGGTCTTGCGCATTTGTCCTCAGTGCCAGAAAATGTTCCTGGGCACATTCAGTTTGTTAGGATAGAACTAGCCATGAAGTCCTGTCTCACCCAACACTTACACATCTCTATCACTGCAAATTTCTCAGCAGATCACAACCAGGCTTGAAAGAAGCTTATCATAATCTGTCGTATTTTCTCTTTGTCTAAATGAGATAGATATAGAGAACTATCACTGTACCTTGTGGTAAATTCATAAGCAAAATAGCTAGGCATCTAGTGGGCCTAGGTAAAAGTGGATTACAATTTTACATTTCAAGAGCTCAGGCAGCCAAAGCATATTATGACAGACAAAGAAGGTCTTCAGATGAGACTTATATCTCTGCCTGACATGATGGGAATGTCACTGAGGAAAGCTAGAGCAAGACTCAGACACTTTTTAAAGACATGAGGCATTACATCAGGGGGTTTCAAGACCATGAAACTTTAACAGGGTGACTAAGGGTTGCTTTATGCCAAAGGAATGAGGCCTCATTCATTAAGATTCCTTGTGCCAATAAAAAAACTAAAATGGAACACTGATGACATATGATAGCACTTTTCCAACTATCTTCTTATTTTCTTTACAAATTATGTACAAATCTGGAACTACTGAAGCCTCATTTTCATGATTTTTACTGTCTACCCCTAGAGAAATGTAAAACTCAAGAGTTGCAGCAAGACTTCCTGCCCTGAATCAAGTAATTATTTTTGCATTTAATGACAAACATGCTCTCATTCATGGAGGCCACTGAAGACAGCACTCTGTGAATAAAAGTTAATCTCCTTGGAGGGAAATGTAGTATTTATATTGGATCTGATGATTAAGATAAACAAATTGGAATTATAAAATAATGTGTGCCTTCTAATTGCAAATACTAGGTTAAACTGTTTGTTGGAAATCAAAGCAAGTTTGGGAAGAAGGTATTACAAGTCCAAGTTACACAATTTTAGGTTTTTGTTTTCAAACCACAGGAGAGGTCTGTGTCTTCAAGCTTTGTATTTTGTACTTCTACCACCATTTGTACTCTCCTTGGGCCACCAGTTCCACTTATTGCACAATGGAGGGAAGAGGTGATAAGGTGCAACTATATAAAGCTGGGGGAGAACAGCATTTTGCAAGGAAATATGCATCCACAGGAGATTCAAAGAGAAGTTCAGGTTGTCACAAGCCTTGCATGAGCACTGCCTTCCCTCTGCTCTCTCTGCACCCTTATGTTTGTGTCCTGCATGCAGTTGTTCACCTAATCTACTCTTTCAGCAGCTCCCAACATTCTGGAAATGTGCATTTGTGGTTTTGGTTACATCAGCTCAGAAGGCCACCAGATAAACAGATGACAATAAGCATGTAGCAGTCTTTGTCAGGACATGCAAAACCTGCAAAGTGGAGTGCATGTGGGGCGCCATGGAGGAGGAGGAGGACTCATCAGAAAGCTTCAGGAGCCATAATGACAGCTGAGGAATACTGGGGATAAGGGCTGGAGAGTTAGAAGGGTCTAAGAGAAGTAGGTGAGACCAAGGCATCATTAACAAGAAGTAGAAGTGTCATTTGAGTCTGTCTCATGAACTTGGACACTTACATAAGGGAGGTGAATTTTCTTTCTCAAGTCACATGCAGCTTTGCAGAAGAGCAGCCTGGAATACATGAATAAGCACATGGGGAGACACAAGCAGTATCGGGTCAAAACAGCTGTCAGCATGTTACCATCCCCTTTGCTTCTACTGATGTATGCTTATGGCTGGTAGCAGATATATCCAGCATTTGAGTTTGGAGAACTCAAACCTCAGAGGAAAGTAGCTAAACCACAGCACATTTTCTAGCTTACCTTTCACATTTTCCATGCCAGCTACTGCATAGTCCACTTTTCCCAGAGCAATTTTTTCTACTTTTATTCCCCATCATCCATCCTTGCTTGAACAGTGTCTGGGAAGCAGAGCACTGAGGTAGCCGATGCTTTTAAGTAAACATCTGGCTATACCTACTTAAGTATTAAACATCCTCAAGTGTAATGAAAGGTTCACCAGAAACAGCAGCATGTGATGATCAAAAAGATAAATCCTGACACCAACCATCCAGTTGCTTCTGATGACTCCTACCAGAGATGGAAAGCTTGCATCCTTGTATGGGTTACTTTAAAGACAAATCTTTTGCCCAAGACTCCAGGCTTTAAAAATTGTGTGATTTAGCAGTGCCCACATAAATAACTATCATTTATTTTATTGGGTAGGTGTATCCCACCTTCATGTGTAACATCAGATGCTAATGCTAGAAAGGCTGGGGAAATTAACCTTAGGATATTTACAATGGACCGTCAAAGATTGCTGGGTTTCAAAAATGCCACTGTATAGTAGATTAAGTAGAGTCCATTCAAAGCCTGGAGATAAAGGGCTACTTTGCCCCAGAGAGAAGACAGAAATGCACCTGAGAACAGATGGGAGGAGAAACTACTTTCAAAATGAGCTCCTAAAAAGTAATCTGCTTCCTTCTGTCACTCCAGATTTATAAGTTTATGATTCCTGCCACAGGCTCAGTTGTTTCTTCTGAAGAGTTGAATCTTGGCACTTAGTAACTAAATCTGAGCACGCATCATGTATTAGGGGACAACTGTGTTCAGTTCCTTTTTTCACGGTACTATATGGTGTCAATGTTGAATATAGCTACTAAAATCTGCCAGTATTTTTCCTGCAACATCCATCCACAGAAGGTAGATTTTTTTTTAATACAAATAGCCAAAATGCTAATGAAAGTTAGGGTACAGAAGAGGAGCAAGCTTTTGCTTCTGATGCAGCTCAAAGAAGGTTGAAAACAAAAACTGGACTCTTTTTTACATCTGTGAAATAAGGAATTCCCCAAAACAATAATCCAAACCAGATCCATTGGTGGGCTGTGACAGATTTTGGCATTTGGTGCAGAATTTCATCAGTATAATTATAAGTATTACTTCTTGATCTGTAAGTGAGTCACTGTGATGTATCAGAGAGGAATAAAATCTGATAATAATGCTACTGCTCTTCCGTAGGTATGTGGATAAGGGAATATGAAACTATCTCCCATTAACCTGCATGGGTGTGAAATGACTTAGAAATATGGAGGAAGAAGAATGCTAATACATTAGTTCAATCAACCTGTCCCTTGGAAACCATCCTTACACCTTTTGTTCTAATTGTGTTCCCAAGTCAGAGATACTTCTCTAAAAATATTGCTTAAGCAATGACTCCATTATATGAACTGCTGACAAAATGAAATGTTTTTAATAGGATCTACCATATATATATGTGTACATATACATATTTTATTTGTGAAGATGATACTAATGGAATGTTTGTTGAGATTTGCTTGTAGTCTGGAGGTTGAAGAGGTGCAAAGTTTTCAAAATAAAAACTGCAGCCCTGTCAATACAGTAGGCATCAGTAGGGGAAAATACTACCATTTTTTGTACTATATTTGTCCTTGGTTAATAGTGTAAGTAGGGTTTTCTCAGTGGTTAAGTTCTTGCTAATAGCTGAGTAGTTATTAAAAATCTAGAAGACACTAAGTCAAATTTAATTGGACAAGAGTGTGCAAAGGTAACACAACTAAATGTGTCTCCTGTTATTAATGTCACTGTGCAAGTTGTCTGGATGTCATTGAAAGGGTAATGACAACAGAATTCTTCATAACATGTGTTTAGGGAAAGTTTTAATGTTAAAATTGACCAGGCGGTACAAATTTAATACTTTATTCATTACTCTTAAACATCTTACACTTTTGTTTAAAAACAAAAAACAAGTCAGTTAAAAATATTACCTTTCCCCGCAAAAACCATCAGTGAGCAGTTAATTCTAACAGTTGCCTCTAGAAATAGCTGGTTCAAAGGGATATGTGAAACAAACAGCTAGTCATGACAGCCTTAACCTTCTTAGGAGGTGTATGATATTTAAGAGACTGGAATTTATCTTTTCCATGTACCGTGCATATTCATACCTGTATTTCTCCAACTAACATGTACATAGTCTCTGGCTTCCCAAGGACAAATATGTTTGGAAACAAAAATGTAGTACACAGGATTAAATAACAACTTCCTGCCTTTTTTGGTCTTACCGAAGAGTAAGAATTTCCTGCAGTGAAACAGGTCCTGTCTTTGGTCTCCTGCTGCCATCCAATGCTTTCTCTTGTTCCCGAAAGTCAGCTTGGCTGGGTCTTACTCTGTTACTCTGTTACATTCCTCTAAATCCAATAAAGGTTCTGGCCCATGTTTGCCAGGGAGAATCTCTCTATATATATTGCTGCAAACGGTGCAAAGGAAAGGAGAATCAGACCTTGTTTCTTCGTCCTTCTTAACACATTTCTTTTCTTCTTCTTAAGTCTCTCTTGTTCTATTTCCATGTCCCTAGATTTCATGTGTTACCTTTTATTCTTTCTGGTTTGTTTGGGTCATCCCTAGGCAGACTCTTGTTTAAATTAGTTCTCATTGAACATGATCCAAATCTGCCCTTCCTTTGTTTTTCTTCTACCTAAAATTTATTTTCTTTCCTTTCGGCCAGCTCTGGCCTTGATTATAGTAATTCCCTCTTTGACATTAACACATATCTTTGCTGTAGTCTTCCTAGTCTCATGCTTTAAGCAGATCTCCTTGTGTTTCAATATTGCTTTGGCTTTCAGCCTTGCATGACATTTTCTGCGAGAGCCATCTCATTGTGTGTTTTGACTTGGGATTGGACGAGATGATCACGAGGGGACCCTTCTAGGTCTAACAGTTCTGTGATTCTGTGACTTGACCCTTCCCAACACACAAAGAAATTCCAAGTCTCTGCCCTGAAACCATTTGAAATTGCAATTATTTCAATGCAAAAGGGGTTTTATTTTTTGACCAAGCCCATTTTTTGTACAGAAACTCTGCCTTCTATGGGTAAGAGTCATATTTTCTCATGAAGAAAATATGTGCTAACTGGTCTTAGAGTTTGGATTGATGCATACTGATTTTTTCCGTGCTGAATTTTCCTGGAGATGAAAAGAGGTGCTTTCATTTGTCTTTCGGAATGGATGTTTTGCAAGAAGTTCCACTCTCAGTTCTGTCCCACTTTGCCACTGTTTGCTGCCCCTCCTCCCCACCACCAGTTCCATTCTCTTTCTGGCCCCCGCCACATTGCAACAACACAACTAAGAGCACCCTCATGCTCCTTGTGCTACAAACTCCACTGTATGGGTATTTATTCCAGGAGGATTTCCATGACTCTTATCCCCTCCTGTCATTCTCTTGTCTCCCACATTTAGATGTCATGCCATCCCATTTCTGGGAGGTTCAGCAAGTGCCAAATGCCTGCTGAAGCCTTTCTGCTTGAAAACACAGGCAGGTGGCTACATCTATAAACTGGCTAGGGCATGAACACAAACATGATGAGTGTCCCTCCTCTGTTTTGGTTAGCACATTCCCTGACCACCCTGTCCTAGCTGGTGCCTGGGTGTTCGGGGGACAGCAGCCACAAAGCAATTCTGCCTGGGGGAAGAGTGGGGAGGGGAGGTCAGCTGCTTAGCCTCAGGGGTGGAGAACAGGCCTTGACTTGTCTTTGTTTACTACTGCAGATGCAATTTTTAGTTCATAAAATGGACTAGCTGCCTACGTCTCAGTTCCTTTCTTCTCTCTAGCAGCCTGCCGTCCATAAGAATGCCCTTATGGACAGCTTACACTGCTGACTTTCTCCTTTGCTTCCCCAATTTTATGTTCATCTTGCATTAAAGAAGATTTTGAACAACCCCAGTTGCTGGGATTTCAGCTGGGCACACAGAATATGATTAATAAACAAAATCATCTTCAAATTTCCACATCAGCAAAATACCTTTGTATTTCCTGATATAAGAAAGTAGTTAAAGATAAGGTCATCATGCTGGGATAGAAGAGTTTGCTTTGATCACACAGTTGAGAACAGATTTGATTTGAAAGATGCTGGTAGCCAGTCCTACACTAAGTGCTTTTCTTGTGGTTTTAGTAATTCTCTGCAACACACAGAGCCAGCTTTACCCTGTAGACGTACACTGTGTGAAGAAAGGAAGGACATCCATGTCCTTTCCTTCCTTGCAAAAACTGAAGAATAACTCCCTAGGTATTTAGGAAACACTAAGAAACCACTGCTGGTAAACCCTCCCACCCTATTTCTTTATGCTTTTGAGTTATGGGTCTTCTCGAGCAGAGGTACGTGAAAGCTGTAAGCACAGCCATGTGCAGTAAAGGAGGAAATTTCATACCATGCAAAATTTCTAGGAGAAATCTACCTTGTAGCTTTCCTGAAATAAGCCTTCCTGGCTAGCAGACAACTCTGTCACTCTGTTCTGCCCTCCCAGGAATCTGCACTTGCAAAATGTAAACAATCAGAACCTCCTTACACCTTCCAAATTCACTAAATAGGTATCGTACTCACATTTCACTTAGTAAGAAAGTGTGATTCTGTAATGGAGCCGAAATTATATCATATGTGGGAAATTGCTTAGAAAGTAACATTTGAGTGGAAATGTTTCCCTCCATTTAAAAAAAAAAAAAAAAAAGGCACAAAGCTAATATTAATTATTTATTGACTCTTGGATTTAATTTTCTAGTCTCTGGGCCTACCCTCATATTGATTTTGCTTTGGTGTAATATATTGGCTTCAAGGAAGTCATTATTTACTGTGGCCATTATCACTGGGGTTTTTTTCTTCATTATTATGTTTCGAGGTGGGGGGTGTGTTTGTCCTTTTGGTTCTCTGCGGCTTATCTTTCCTGAGGTGTTTTCTGCCATGTGAGAATGAGAATTACCTGTTTGTCTCAATCTCCAGTCCTGACTGCCCAAGAGACATGATGGCATGTAGATGACTGAGTGCAAACCTCAGTGCAATCTTTGGACATGGCTATGTGCTCACCTCTCAGGGAAGGTGTAGAATCTGAGTTTTTAAGGGATGACTTCAGAGATCCCACTCTGCCTTGTGTGGGCAGTGTCCCACGTATGAACCTAGCCATGCAGGGTTAGGACTGGCATGGTCTCTGGGTAAAAAAATTCAGAGCTTAAACTTCCAAAATTAGGGCTTTTTTCTTGTGTCTAGTCATTGTGTAATAATTGGTAAAACTGCTGATGAGGTGGTGTTTGCATATGAGTAGTGAAAATATTCCAGGGATAATACGGATGTTTCTTACCACATGCCTTGCAGGGAGCAGCAATAGCAGAGACTCACAAAAGTGTACAGTCAGTCCAAGCCTGTGCAGTTTGTTTCGCTCTGTAATTGTCTTGACATCCTCATCACCATGACAGCTAAACACTTTTGTTGACTTAGCACAAAGGTAATTGTCTCTTGGTTTGTAATCAATAAACTTTCCATAGTTTCCCTAGTGCTTCTGGGGTATGTTGAGCCTTTAACATCGTGAACACAGCTGTCTTGCTGGAGAGGTTTGCAACTGGACTTTCCTGACAGCACTTTTTTTTCTGTCTAGACAGTGGTTCAAGAAGTCCACTGCAGCTCTGATGGAGCTCTTGCTATGCTGGTGAATTAGTGTTGTTTTGATATCTGATTAAAAACCTGCGGGAACATGTTTGTTTTCATGCTGCAGATTTAGGAGTGGAAAGAATTTATCTGCCTCCCCTCACCATCCCACCCTCCTTTCTTGTACAGTACATGGAGAATAAGATTTTCAGATCAGGAAGCCCTTGGTTTCCAGACAGTCATCTTCTGATACTTTCTTACTTTCATAAGAACACTGGAAGTCATCAGCAAATAAAAATTAAATTCAGTAATTTTAGACCAACACTTGGTGTGGTATGGTTAGTGTGTGCATTTATGCACGTGTAGTGGATAACAAATGAAAACGACTTGGCAAGATGAGGGATCCGTCAGGTTGTGATAAGAAGTGTCATGCGTTGCCTCAGATCTGTGTTTCAGAGTGACAAGGACACAGGCCCCTCGCTCTGCCTGGTTTCAGGGTCCTGGAGAAGCTGGTACTTATGAGATGGGAGCTGGGGAAGCACCAGCTTCCCCTCCCAGTTCAGCATCCCTCTCTGAAGAGGCATTTTCATCATGTGTTCCAGCATGTCAGGCTGGCAGCAAGAGCAATGTTGATGTGGTGCCTTTTGCTTGCCTCCCCCTCTCAATAGGATGTACCCATGCCAGGTCTGACATCCCCCAGTGCTAGTGCAGCTTTACAGCTCCACTAAAAGCAGGGAGGGGTGAATGGCATCTTAAAATAACCTCAAAAAAAAATTCTTACGTGACACAAAGGTGCTCTGAAGTGTGATTAATGGGCTTATTCTACCCTTCCATTACTCAGGGAGGTTTACTCCTGTGTAAAGTGGTGAGAACAGCACCAAGAAATCTGCCCTATTAATTATGCATACCACTTTAAACTCTGAAGCGAGAAATAGGGAGACCATTCCCCTCACCCGTGCACACACCACCAAATGTATGTGAGCACAGCTGCCATCCGGCATCACTTCTCTACCTTGTACTGCTTAAAGACAACTGGCTGCACAAGAGACCACTGAAACTACAAGGAAACGTAGTGTCAACACTCCAAGTGGAGAAAAGTGCGCAAAATTCCTAGCCTGATGGTAAATACCACAGAAAAAGACTAATGGGATAGGGGGACATATTCATCTCACCTGGTTTCTAGAGTCAAGCATGCAGATAGCTACAGCTGTATCCCCCACCCTACCTATTCTTCAGAGTTAATGGAGACAAAAGGCACTTTTACTGCTCCTTTTAATTTCTTCCATGCAGCTGTCAGTTTTAGAATGGGGCACATTGGGCTTAAGCTCCTCTGACCATATGCACTAGATCTAGCCTGTCTATAAAGAGAACCCTAGATGCCTCGGATACCCTAAAGGAAGTGTGTGAGTGCCAGCCATGCCCCAAGGTTCCACTTGTCAAGCACACTTTCTGCAAGCCCTGTTCTGCACAGGCACTGGAAATGCATGTGGTAGCTGTGAGGCTAGGGGGGAAATCAGGCCTTGTTCTCTTCTTTCTTAGGGAAAATGGAAATCATTCACATGAAATCAGTGAAGTTATAGCTACTTTTGTATTTGCATATGTGATGATTATTCCTACCATATTGCTTCAATTTTTAGTTTCCTGTGAAGAACATCTACTCTTGTTACCATCATAAAGTAGCTTGAGGATTTTACATGGGAAATAGGCTGAATTTGGTGCATTGTTCTCATTAAATTGTCTTAAACAGACAAACCAATTATTTCACCAAACAGATTTACATGGAGTTGATAAGAAAAAGATCCTATTGCAACAAACTGGTACTATAGTGCCCTACAAACCTCTCATGCACAACTGCCTGCCTTGTAGGATCAAACACGGTCCACTTGGGAAGTTCTGTGGCTGCAAGGCAAGAAATCCATGTTCCCATTTCCACGTGTTTTTGTAGCTGATCTTGGGCAAGAAACACAAAGGAGATCAGTCCTGATCCGACCTCTATTCTCTCCCACCTGCCCCTGCCCACAAGGACCTCATGACATACTTGTGGTATCATATTTGTCAGCATTTTGACAGCAAGAAACTAAAATACCATGAGAATAGGATTATGAGATTGATTACAGGATAAAGAGAAACTGGGCTGGGAAGATATAAGCCTCTTATCCAAGCACAAATAGCTGAAATAATAGAAAAGATAATATAGAAAATAACTGATCACGTAAATTGCTTTTTGCAGGCATACTCTCTTGGTAAACTTTGCCCTCAGATGAAAATGTGCAAAGGATTGGAAAATACACTTTCTAAGGAAGAAATAATCCTTTAGTAGCAGAGAGATGGACTAGATGACCTCTTACTACAGGTCTCTGTCTTAAACTTAGATCTCACACTTCCTTGATGCAGTGAAATTGCCTTTATGAGAAGTTTTTCTTCGCAGCTTCATGCATTTTGCTATTGTAAACAAAATAAAATACTTGGCAAAGATTGTATTAGGCTTGCTAGAAGTCCTCAAGGTCTCCAAAGAGAAAACTCTATCTTTCCCATCTGTGCTAGCCAAAAAACAGTGCAAATGTCCTCTGCCATCAGCAAACAAACAGGAAGGAAGAAAATCAGTTTCTTCCACTGGTCAGAGAGTGCCTGAAGAGCTTCATGCTGGTCTGTGTCTAACAGGCACTGCCAGAGAAGTGGGTTTGAGTAGGTTGAAATATATAGGTCCTGTTTTCTCCACCAAAAAAATATTAAAATAGTAGTTAATGATCTTGGCAGGTACTTCAGAGTGCTGGGCTTTCTGGGCTTTTCTGTGCAGCTGAGTGACAGCAGTGATGGGGCTGAAACAGCTAGAGCTCTCTTCTAACCTGGTGAAGGCTAAGTGGTTATAAAGGTCAGCCACCACTGTCTGGAGCATGGATTGTGAGACTGATACCAAGAAGGACTTTCTGGACCCCTGGCTGGGTTTGACAAGTTGTAGATGATCATCTTAGTTGTATTATTTAGTTTTAGGTAGTCCTGTGAGGAGCAGTGACTTGCAGTCAATGATCCTTATAGGTTCCTTCCAATTTGAGATATTCTGTGATTCCATGTTAGTTATTTGGCTTGCATTGATAAGTGCTCTAACTTTAATCTAGCTGTGAAACACTAAACCCAAGCTACCTCAGGCTTTGAAAGGCACCACCAGAGACAGTTCAGTTCTCAGCATCTCCTGGGATGCCAGACTGTGTCCATTGTCTCCATACATCCTAGGAAAACTCCTCCAGTTTAAGCACCACAGAGAGGCACCTGACATTAGGCTGGATTAATCTATCGTTTGTGCCTTGTAATGTCACAACCAGAGTCACTTCTTTGGAAAGGCATGAAAAGTGAGAAAGCCCGTGAAAGCATGCTGTGTTGTCATTAGAGTAAATGCCTAACATCATTATGCTACAGGAGGTGGGGTTTCTTTGAGTGCATCTGGCATTTGATTCCTATCCTCAAAGACCAGTAAAGTGACCTGCTCTCACAGTCTGGCTGCTTGGTGTCACTGGAAAGCAGATTCCTTTTTAAGGGGATCCATATGGACATACAAATCTGCCATTCCTTTTGAAAACTGAATTAGTCTTTAGTTTTCTTTTACTTAAACTGAAAGTATTGCATTAGCAACCAGGAGGACTGGATATTATTAGTAACCTTTTAAGGGAAATGTGGTGTGTCATGGGTTGAGCATATATTTTTCTGGAAAAGACAGTGTGTTGTGAAATGGGGGGAATAAGTAAACATAACGCACTTCATTTCACCGTATTTGAATGCCCAGCAAGACAACTCTGAGGTTACCTGCTCATAAAGGAAAGAGGGAGTGATATTTGAAATTTATTTTTGGCTAAAAGCATGAAGTGCAAATAGCTCTCTGTGCAAAATGTCAGCTGCATTTCTGGGAAGCAAACAACACTGCCTTAATAATCCATGGTAAATAACAACACTAAGAATGTTACCACCTATTACAGACACCTGCAGGTGTATCTGGATAAATTTATGTAACTGTAGTTCGATGTCCAAAATAAATACAGAAAAGTAAATCAAGGCATTTCAAACAAGGTACTATGTGAATAGCAGAATTAATGAAGTATAGGATGAAATTCAGCTTCAGATGACAAAATTTGCATGCCTACATGGTGTTCATGTATGGAGAAGATGTCTGAGCTACCACTACTACAGCCTGCAGAGATCTAGGGCTTGACTCAGTTTTGTCTAGCACCACTGGGGATACTGTAACGTATCCGTCCTGGCCTCCACCTAAACACATATCATAGAATCATAGACTGGCTTGGGTTGGAAGGGACCTTCAAAGCTCATCTAGTTTCAACCCCCTGCCATGGGCAGGGACACTGTCCACTAGAGCAGGTTGCTCCAAGCTCCATCCAATCTGGCCTTTAACCCTGCCAGGGATGAGGCAGCCACAGCTTCTCTGGGCAACCTGTGTCAGTGCCTCACCACCCTCACAGTAAAGAACTTTTTCCTAACATCTTAACAAGATCTCCCATAATAGTGTCTCCTATTGGCCAGTTGCCCCAAGATGACTTGGACATGCTAGGGTCAGTAGGCACTAGATGACTACTTATGGGCAGATGCATGCAGCCCTGACATGGTCACCTCTGTGTGGTCAGGCTCCATTGCCTACATAGAATAGTTAGGGTTGGAAAGGACCTTAAGATCATCTAGTTCCAACCCCCCTGCCATGAGCAGGGACACCACACACTAAACTATGTCGCCCGAGGCTCTGTCCAACCGGGTTTTGAACACTGCCAGGGTTGGAGCATTCACAACTTCCTTGGGAAACCCATTCCAGTGCCTCACCACCCTCACTGTAAAGGACTGCAAATTTACTGTAAAGTTAATGCCACTCTTGCATTTGTGGTTTGTTCTGATGTTCCTTTCTAGAGGAAAGAGTAGACTCTGCCTACAGGAGAGTCTTATGCTGAGGCTTCCCAAGTGAATGAGTCACACTGAAAGTAATCTTTGGATATTTTGGTCATTCTCACCCTTTCCTCCAGTAAAAAGATAAAAAATACTCAAACCCAGAAGTATTTTATTCCATAGAAAATTCTTCAGGTAAACCAGTCATGGATCTTAGCAGCACTCTAGTGTAAACTGTTACTGACAAGTCTGCAAATGCTTCAGAAAGTTATCCTTGGTAACTGTAGCGCATTTTCACCCCAATCCAAAAAAATGCAATACTTGAATTTCAGTTAATCTTGTGACCCAATAGATTGTCTTAAATGAGACTCAGTCGAGCAGGCATCATAACTGCTCATGATAGATTTCTTCTGGCTGAAATGGATGCCCCATTAGATCCTTAAGGTTTGGTGTCTGAGTCTGGAGGCAGCTGACATCCTTGAAGAGTAATTAAGTTCCCTGAATGCTGCCAGTCTGTTATCTGCTAAAACATCCTGTCATGCCCTAAAGATCGAGCTTTAGGAGGACCCACATCTCCTGTAGGTCTGGTACAGATGTCTCTGATAACCTCAAACAGTAGACACCTATGTTAACGTAACAGAACTGAACAGATAAAGTTCAGAAGATTTTTTATTCTGTATTTCTTTATCCCCTCCCTTCCTCCAGCTCCTCCCCACGTCCCTAGGATATCACTGGGAAAGACACATATGCTGTGGTTTGTTCCAAACTCTTTTGGCACTGGTGACCTGGGCAGTGTCTGTTCTCTTACACATGTGCTTATTTTCAGGATACTTGTAGCAATGTAGTTATCTCGAACATGGTTGAGAATCGCTAAAGTGATTGTGCCAGTGACTCCTTCATTAATGGGCTCCCACCTGCTTGGCAGTATATCCAGTACTCTGGTTTTCAACTATCTATCAGACAGCATCACTTGCAATACCTCCAAGTGTAATATGAAATGAAATATTGACTCATACCAGACCACTACAATGATTAAGAGGAGACCCACACAAGCTGTCAGTGACACCCCAGTATGATGGACCAGCTAGGAAACAATTAGCTTTAATCTTGCTTTACTTTGGAGCAGGGTAATACTCAATGCAGCAATAGTTTATTCAGTAGTTCATAATGGACGTGGGCATCTGCTGTGCTACCAACTGCTTTCATTTATAATCACAGTAATTGCAGAGAGTACTTTACAAAAGAGTACTGACAGGACACTTTAAATGCAGTGTCACCAGAGTGATTAAGACCAGATTTTAAAAATTCAAGCTCATATATTCTGAATATTTTAAGTAAGAGGGAGCAGAGTGCAGAATGTTAGAAAAAGCTGATGGCTATTTGGTAATGCTCGGTTAAATATAAGTAATTTTTATACTGTTCATTTTGTTCTATCAGATTTTATCGATTTAAAATACTATCAGAAAGAAAAAAGACAGGGGACTTACAAGTGTTTCTGGTAG
Source organism: Nestor notabilis (assembly GCF_000696875.1). Classification (NCBI taxonomy): domain Eukaryota; kingdom Metazoa; phylum Chordata; class Aves; order Psittaciformes; family Psittacidae; genus Nestor; species Nestor notabilis. The sequence goes on from NW_009922457.1 coordinate 26,372, forward strand.
TATTAAGAGATCACAGAGAAAATATCTTCAGAAAGTACATTTTATTGCTGGAATGGCAGAAGTGCTGCTGCACTGATCTCTCTCTTGCAGTGCCACAGAGCTGGCCCCCACCCACCTTGTACATGCAGCAAATGAGTTGATACCAGGCAATTTGGTCCTAGTGTATTTGGGGTAAATATATTATAGCTGATACTGGTTTGGGTCACCTTTGGCCCATTCCTATCATACCAGGCATCTATGTCCAATTAGAGTTTCTTGCCCTTGTCAATCTGGATAAAAGATGTAATTCATTCCTTCTCAGACCACAAGCAGCTGTAATGTCCCATACACAGCAACTGGTGATCAGTCTGCAAGATGTGTTACTGGGAATAGCCTTCTAGAAGAAGCTGGGTTTATTTATTGGGTATAATTGTCAGGGGTTCAGGGAGGAAGAAGGTAAAAAGAGATTTAAATCATCAAATATGTCACCGAAATGTATAGTTGTGTCTAATCTTGCTGTGCACTACCAGCAAAGGTAGACAGTTCCAAACTTACAGGAACAAGACCACAACTTAAGAGAATATTTACCCTATGTAGCTTTCAATTAAAATCTTATCCTATATTCTGCTTCTGAGCTTTATCTTTTCTGTGTTTTGGGGTGCTGGAAGAGGGAAGGGAATGTCAGAATGTGTTATTATCCATGCTATACTTCTGCACATGAAATTAATATGTTTGGAAATGTCTGCAGACCTCCTTTTCCT
>NW_009922457.1:27142-34548 GCF_000696875.1 Nestor notabilis
ACCTATAATTAGAGGTTGTTCCACAAATGTTGGTGCTATTACAGTGACACAGATGAGATGAGGCTCAGACCGTCCTGCTTCCAAGAACAAACATTAAGCCTTCACATTTAAGGGTCATTGATTTCCTTTTAACTTTATTTGTTTCAGGTGCTCAACCTGTTTCTTGCCTTGCTGCTAAGCTCTTTCAGTGCTGATAACCTCTCGGCACCAGATGAGGATGGGGAGATGAACAACCTGCAGCTTGCTTTTGCTCGGATCAATAGGGGTCTTCAGTATGTGAAACACGCGACGTGGGATTTTTGCTGCAGTGTTCTCCGGCACCCCAAGACAACAGCTGAAAAGAAGGCCATGATGATGCTTGCTGCCCAGAATACAGGGGCCCTTAACAATTGTGTCAACAGTCACACAACTGCTGAGCTTGGGAAAGACATGGAGAATCACAAAGAGAACCATGCTGAGGATGGAATGAATAAAAATGGGGAGAAACATCTAGGAATTACAGACAATGATGATTTTATGACCAATCCTGACCTGTCCATTTGTGTTCCTATTGCTCTGGGAGAGTCAGATATCGAGGAGGAAGATGAGGAGCAGAGCACCTTTACGGAAATGGAGCAGGTAGGCAACTAAAATGTTTCCTAGTTGCAGTTTAAGATTGCCCTTGTTCCCACCCTTGAACTGGATCCATGGCTTGTGATGCAAATGTCCTATGGCCTAATCCTGCCTTTGATATGTTGTTAACTTCAGAAGAAGTTACAGATGCATATCCAAGAGCAAAATTTAGTCTCCAGCAAGAGGCAATCCCTTTCTTTGTATGCTTTGTGCTTGTTTAGATTAATTCTTCTAACCAGAGCAATTAAACCCTTTCTCACACAGGAGACTGCTTTTTTTGTTTCAGCTAAATCATGGGAATGTTACAGAACATTTTAGGTCCTCTGACTACAACATGGAATTTTCTCACTGTGCAAAATGGGCAATGGCTTGGCTTGATTTGTGCAGCAGGACTCAAGGGCAAGGTAGTTCTCTTAAAAATACAGTCTGGAGGTGATATGGCTTCATATATATTCACACAGGAAAAATAGTTATTTGCCTATTCATTGGTGTGATGTAGCAGATTTTTGTTTTCCCTAGAGCACCCAATAGTAAAGGCTGAAAAATTCTGTATGGTTTAAAGTGCTGGTGTAAAACTAGGAAGAAAAATCTTCATGGGAACACTTTTCTTTCTCTCCTTCTCTCCCTCTCCCCTTTCTACCAGATTTATCTCTTGGCTCCACACACCATATCTAGTTAATATTTTCCAGACCCTCCAGCCTTGATCCAGCATCCTCTGATGCTGGCTGAGACCTGCAGTGTCAGCATGTGCTGGATCAAAGGTCCTATTTCAGATCCAGCTGTCAGGAGGGATCCCTGATCTCCTGGTTGAGGGGAAGAAAGTTCTGAAGCAAAACTGCTTGTAGAGAAGGGCTGTACTATAAGAGCCCCAAGGAAGGACTCTGTGTCAGGAGGTGGACACAAATCAGCTGCTAAAAATTAATTTCTGCTGCTCCATGGCAGAAATCTTTTCAATGTTAGTACATTTTCTCACTGTCAAATGTTATACATTGATCATCCCTCTCGGGGGCTGAATGGAAAGGGTTTGGAAAAACTTATCATAAAGCCCCACTTCCAAATAGAAGTCTAGGTAACAAAAAGAGAAGTCTGACATTTTTGATAAACACTTTTAGGGACTTTTGTGTATCTTTTTTAAGGAATGCTTTTATTGAAATGACCTGTGGACCAGTGTGGGTGGCACGGATAATAGCTACTTCTTTCTTTGAAGTCCTTTTCTGTTCCCAGCATTGTATTAGTTAAACCTACAAGCAGAATACACTTTAAAAGTGAAATATGAATATAGTAGATGGGTTTCTTAGTATCAGCTGATCTGCAAATACTGACTAGTACAAATGTGTTTAATGGTGTATAAATGTGTTTCGTTCTGGAGTTTTGGGTTAGTTTGTTGTTTTTTGGGTTTGGGGTTGGGTTTTCTTGTGGCCTTTAAAGATATTCACACCTTTCTGCTACATCTGACAGAGAGTCACAATGTTTAAAACTCTCAGATTTTTCATTCACAGTGCAAAGCAAAAGTTTGTTGAAACTTTGAATGTAATTGTCCATCAGGACTGAAAGTATCTGCGTATGCACACATGTTGTATCACTGTGTTCGACCTTCCTCGAGATAAATAGCAATGTTCACAGTTCCAAGCTAAACTGTAGCACAGAGCATGGAGGGTTTGGGATTTTTACATCTTACTGTAGCTTAAAAGTATAGAAATGTGGATTTGTATTTAGCTGCACAATGCGTCCATGTAGGTGCCAGTACACAGAACCATTTTATTATAGATATAAGGTTAGATATAAGGAAGAAGTTCTTCACAGTGAGGGTGGTGAGGCACTGGAATGGGTTGCCCAAGGAAGTTGTGAATGCTTCAACCCTGGAGGTGTTCAAGGCCAGGCTGGTCAGAGCCTTGGGCGACATAGTTTAGTGTGTGGTGTCCCTGCTCATGGCAGGGGGGTTGGAACTAGATGATCTTAAGGTCCTTTCCAACCCTAACTATTCTATGATTCTATGATTTTATGCTGTACAGCAAGTAAATATGGAATTAGACCTTTAGTGAGATCTATTAGAGTCATGAGGGAAAGCACTGATGTAGAAAAATCAGCATTTTAGTGAAACAGAACATTACGAATAAAAGTTGATTTGAAAATACTAAGAAAATTTCCAATTGTTTCAATAATATTGAAAGATTATCATATGTAATATAAACATTGAGGATTTAGAGAGAAACAAACTAGGAGGCAATAAAACCCAGTAGGAGAAGCAAACCAAAATACTCTTTTGACACTGTATCTTTTAATAAAGTTTTCAATGAACATTAGAGTAACATTGTCACATTACCACAAGATGTTTGGATTGCAGTGATATAATACAGTTCACTGATAGTGTGTGCCTAAAACAGAAGTCAGGGAGTTGAGAAATGTATTAATTAACTATGTCACTAGTGTTTTCCAGGGTTTGACAAGCAGCTGCTGCAGGTCACTCCTGTTCCCCTGTGCATAGCCCTGATCAATGGTTTTCAACCTTTGTCTTCAGGCCTGAGGGATCTACTGCTGAAATGGTCCAAACAAGAAGCGAGTTCATATATCCAGCAAACAATTTTGTTAGATTTCTAGAGAGGAAAATGTGTGCATGCGAGGGGCTTCCAACTCAAAGACTTGAAATACACTGACGTAATAAACAAAAACAGGAAGAAGCTCAACAGCAGAAATGATAATTGTGTGATGAGCTTTGCATTTGCTTTCCTGCAAAACCCTAATAAATTTACATAGCTGTAAATGTCTCCTTAAGGAGCAGAACCATGAGAAGACAGATTCCAAACAATTCAAAGATCTGTCATTTTTAATGGTGCCCATTCCAGGGACGTATGATCTCCAGACACGCAAAAAACACTCTCTTGATCAACATGTAAGTTACTGCAAAAAAAATTATTGCACCTGGAGGTCAGTATGGAATCCCAGTTCCCTGGATATATGGCTGTGGGCGTTACAGTGTGCTAGCTTCTGTGTCAAGGGCAGCCCTCTGGGACTCTGGGGAATAAACTTCCCAACTCACTCCCAGAAGCTTTAATCCTTCAAGCCCCAGCTCCATGAGGGTCATTTCCCTCCGGGATGGCCATGATAACTACGGCAGAGCTTGCTAAGGAGTAACAACGTGAACGAGAGCAAAATTTACACGATTGCACTGAAAGGGCACAATTACGGTGAAGTATCTTTTTGTGTGGAGGGCATCATACAGAAACAAAACAAGAACTACCAAGGGTATGCTAAACATTCAAATCTATTCTAATTTTTCCCTAATTATAATCCGTTTTTTTACATATTTAAATATTTTAGTATGTACAAAGAGAATGTGTATGTATATTTACTTCTCCGGAGGAGACAATATACCCTGCTTCCCCTTAGAGTTGCTGACTGACCTGGAATATAGCAGCCCTTTGGCAATGTTGCCAGAACGTGTCTTCCTTCTCTTGCATGTAGATTTTGGTGCAATAGCATGGAAGAGGAAGTGAAAAGAGCTGCATAAAAAAAAGGAGTATATGTATGTATGTCCTTTACATACATGGCTAGGTAAACCTACACAATCCTTACATGTCTTTTACATTTTCTCTGTGAATTGAATATCCTGGACCATATGCTGTTCATCATGTGCTCCCTACCAGTTTGGACTCATCCATCATGACAGACAGTCTAAAGGGAGGCTGGTCTCAGACAGAACCACAAAGCTGTTGATCCCAATGGGAGATTTTAGGGTGGTGATCAGCTCAGCTTTCAGTTCCCGTACAATACCGGACTCTGCCCAGAAAGGTATAAAACTACTCTAAAGAAAGCCCTTGTGGCTATGAGAAATGGGCTCCACAGTGTTACACACAGCAGTTTGAAATTTCAGATGATGAGAAACCCTTCTGTGACTGCACATTTTCCTCTGAGTAGTAGAAACGTCTAAGTTTAAATTTCAGCTGCCATTTCTATTATCAGAGCTTACACTGGCAGCAGTTGTCTTCCTGAAAGCTACCAATTTGTGGCACTGTCATTGGGAGGGTTTCAAAGGAGTGAGCCCACCTGACAGCTTCTAAATCTCCTTTGATTGCTGAGATGCAAGTGAGATGCTCTGCCAGCTCAGAGAGCCAGGAGACACATGCCTGTATCCCACACATACGGTGAAAGGATCAAAAAGAAAAGCTGAACAATAAAAGTCAGTGCAGGTGCAAGAAGCTGGAAGAAGAGGAGTGAGTCTGAGAAAGGACTGCCTTGATCTGAATTCGTTTGACATTATTGTGTGATACATGTACTGAGGCCAATCACTGCAACATTTTAGCTTCTGTCTTTATCTAACCACCTGCTTGTCCTGCTTATAGGGTTAGGGAAGTCTCTCCCTGTCAGTCCACAAGATTTCTTCAGCATTTGATATGTTTAACCTCATAATAAGAACAAGAATAACTGTCTTCCATTTTTCCCCTGTCTTTAAGATGTGCAATTTAAATATGGGCTGTCCTAGCAGGAAAACAGCTCCCAAAAGCTCAGTGGCAACCACCGTAACATGCTGGCTGCATCTTCCCAAGCTTCTTTTGGGTTCTTATTTTGGCTCCTTAGATTATTAAAATGTGGAAATTATTTTATTGAACCTCTGTAGATTGCCTTGTAGTTGCTTCTGGAGACCATCTTTTTATATGTGCATGACAGTGTGACATGAACTTTCAGTCTCCTGAAGGAGTAAGAACCAGATTATGGAGACAGTAAGGTGATGGGACAATTCAGTGTGCACAATCCAGTCCACCTAACACAGTGGAGTCTACCAGAATTTACCTGCAATTTACCTACATTTGAAAGTTTTAGACATCAGAGGGGTTTGTACCATTTACATTAGAGTGATATCACTTTTTGTGGCTCTGAGGAATCCTGTGATTAATAGCATAAAAAGAGGTTCTGGATTAGTAATGCCGGATGTCCTGGATCAGTCCCCAAAGTATGGTGTTGAACTCTGTCTTGTTTCTATTACCCACAACCTCAGTGATGTCCAGATCTTTTTGTATGCTATCTATCTGGATCCCTTACTGCATTGATGAGTTTCTACAGTTAGGAAATTTTATTAGTACAATCTAAGAAAATGGCTCTAGTATTTCCTTGTTGTTTGAGTCATCCCAAAAGGGTTGTTATTGCCTTCTCTCCTTTCTTAAATTTAATTACTACATGTGCTGCCTTAAACTACTACCCTCAACTTCATCTGTCTATAACATGCCACTGAGAAGAAAATCCATGCCATAGTGGGTAGTGGCTTTTGGCCACATCTCACATTTGCCCCCTCTGCAGTGGGAAAGTCAGGCACAGATGCTTTCCGCAGAGATAACACCTTTGTATTTTCACATGCAGCGCAGTGCCGAGCCAGCAGCACTTGCCTGCTTGTCTTTAGAAAATGCCATTATTGATTTGTTCCAACGGAGTGGCTAATTGGGTCATACGGGAAGTGCTGGCTGCCTGCTGCCAGGATGGAGTGCTTTGCAGCTTCTTACCCCTTCCTCGACACCAGGCACGCACACTGTGGGACCGCTGCCTTTCCATGCACAACAGCTAGGTCCCAGATCCCACCATAGCCCATTTGTGCCATCCTGAGATTGCAAAGCAGCCTGAGGCTCACCCCTGGCTGCGGAAATCCTTCAATAACAGCGAGTTGTTGCTGTGCTTGCTAGGGCTCACCTTTCCCTGACCTGGCAGGGAATATTGCCTGCGGGAAGGGGATAGTGTCTTTCATTGCCTCTCAGGGTTTTCCACCTGCACAGCTGCACTTTTCAGTGTGTTTTTCCTAGACCCTTCCAAGCTAAAGCAAGACCTCTGCTGTGATTTTCAAGATGTCTGGGTCTGCACAGAGGACCTGAGGAGTGTATGTTGCCTGGATTTTGCACACAGAATGAGTATTCATTGCTCCAGAGCATGCCTTGCTTTCTCAATCATACTCACTTTTTTTTTCTCAATTGGCAGTTCTCCCCCCTTTGGCTCTACCAACATCTCCCAGGAAAGATAGTTTTCCAGACTTCTGATGAGTAACTGACTCTACATGTCAATGGTAGGGCTGGCTGCCACCACAGTCTCTATTCAATGGAACAGTTTCTATATTGCCCTGAACCAGATCAACCCCCCAGGCTTTTATCTCTTCTTCCCTGTATTTATTTCAGAATTACTGACTCATTTTATTTCATTTGACAAGGTGAAACTGTTTCTGATGGCTTTTTCTGCATGTTTCTACCAATAAGAGATTCATAATTTTGAGGTCAGAAAGGACCATTAGGATCATCATGGTTTACCTTTCTCATAACACTGAGTCGAAGACATCAACTGCTAATTTCTGCACAGAGCCTGTAAGTTTATTTTAGCTATGACACACCATTTGTAGGACAGAAAAAAAGAGTGAAATATCTCAGGTAACAGAGAGTTTACCATCTGCATCTGGACCCACATCTGTTTCCTTTTTATACAGTGGAAATTTTACTGTACAATTTCTGTGCATTACAGACCTGCTCCTAAACCTGAAGTGACTCTGCAAGAGTCAATAAAATTATTCCAGGTTGAAATAAGTGTAGCTGAAATCACTGAAAATTGCAATAAAAGTGCCAATGCATAAAGGTTTTGATATAAAATTATTTGTGGCAATGTCTTACACTTCTAATAATTCTAATACCTATAAATCAGAGACACCATGAAGTTACGTGTTTATTTGACAGGGTACATTAATTCATCCTTTTACTGCAGGAAATATACTTTATTGTCAGAAACTGTAATGCCCTTTCAAAGAGTCTTTTATAATTATAAATATAAAA
>NW_009922458.1:0-227 GCF_000696875.1 Nestor notabilis
GGCTATTCTGGGACTGATTGTGAGACGGCAACCAGTGTTAAAAACAAACCACAAGGCAGGAACTAAACACGATAGGCTGCAAATAGGACAGTGTGAAAGCTAGAGCAATAGGCTAAAAATAACTGTTGTTAGAATGGTATAAAAGTTAGAGCAAGAGGCAAAAAGGTGATTCACTGCAAGAAGATGTTCTGGGTTCATGCCGTTAATATCCACACCGACCCAGGTGT
>NW_009922459.1:0-31828 GCF_000696875.1 Nestor notabilis
AACCCTGACTATTCTGTGATTCTATGATTCTTTAGAAGTTAAGCTGTATAGGAACTTAGAATAGTCATTATCACTGTTGTAAAAAAGCAATTGGATAGTTTACTTATTCTCTTACCTTTTTTTTAAAAAAATAAAGACCTTTGTAAATAAGTAATAACAAAATAAAGGCAACAAAAAGTCTTCGTGGTCCCAAAGCTTCAGCCTAGTACACCACCAAGAGAAGGGGAGAGTGTTTTCTTCCTTATCGGATATCTGCAAATGGAGTCTGTGGAGCACTGATGCTTCAAAATAATCCAGATCCTTGTAATAAATTTATTTCCAATTACATCAACAAGAATTGTACTACTAAAATCAAACTTTTCTTCATTTCTACTTGGGAATCTTTTAATATTCTGCCTGGAACAACGTAACAGGACAAATGAACGTAATTCTGATATTTTATTTTTTTTTTAACAACAATTTTAAGCAAATGGATAATAACAGAAAGATTTTTTTCTTCTTTTTCTTTTTTTTTTTTTTTTCAATCTGGAAGTGATAGATGATGCTAGACTACAACTGTGGGTACACTGATCCTAACACGTGGATATACAGGTCCTGTACTGATCCCTAATACCAAACTTCATCCACTTCACCTTCTGTGTTATTCTGCAATCATTAACTTAAGGGAACCACCTTAAGTTAATGACCCTCAACTAAAAGAGGGTTATAGTTTGCTATTTAGCGTTCATAATTACGTTAGTCCCAATTGCAGCACTAATGAAGCAGTGCTGGACTTCGGTGCAGTGTGAGGCACTGGCATGGAATCAGTGGCAAGTAACAGAAACAAATTTCACAGTATGTTTTAATTCTTCTGTGCCTCCATCAGTTGTTCCATCCTTGAGATGACCTTTTCCTCTCTTTACTAACAGGCTTTAAAACAGTACTACTTCAGTATACTATTTCCACCCAAATGATTTGATTCTTCTGGGACCTGATGCACTACAGACTCTTTGGAACAGTGTTTGTTAGTCTATGATACAAATACAAACCAAGAACACGTCAGATGAATGATATGTCTTTGCTGTACCATAGAACGCCAAAGAGAGAACAGACAGCTCATCAGAAGAAAATCATCCAATTTCTTCATCATAAAAATTATGTAGAATGAGCTTCATACCCATGCTGGCATCCACAACTAGGTGTATGGCATCACTGATATCCTCCACATGCCCTATTATGAAGGATTCTCAGTATGTAGACTTTGTGCTGGCCATTGATTTTGCAGTGAATTTGATTCATGAAGTCCTAAACCAGAATCAAGAATGACAAGAGGCCACTGGAATTACATACGGGGGAAAAAAAAGAACCCAGAAACAAGCAAACAAAAACCCCCAAACCATAGGACATTGCTGGATCTCTACAGAAATCCAGAAAGGCCCAGAAAACTTTCCCAAGTATTGCTCCAATATAACCACATATCCCAGCTGGTTTTGTTCAATCCTCTTCCTATATACTGAGAGCACCAGTAATGGGAATGACAGCATCTGTCTACTAGAAGCTGGCCTGGATCCAATAATTCAGACTACATAAGAGTTGTCACTTTATTGATATTTTCAACACTCCTAGTTTGGACCTTATAAAAACCAAATCTGAGTTAGGCTTCAAGTCCTGTCACTAATCTCCTAACCACCCGCCACCATCATACCCAATAATTAATGTCTGAAAATACCAGAATACTGTTCTTACACAATTCACTGAAAATACTTATTCAGTTTTCTGTCCTGGAATGTTATTATTTTTTTCCAGTGTATTTATTTTTTGTAAGAATGCCTTTTCAAGACATGTCTTTCCTGTATCTTCATTATCATGAACTGAATTTTCAGTTTCCAGCTTCTTACTCCTTAGAGATCTATTACTTGACGTTTTACCCAACATTTGCAGCTTGGCCAGTTCACATTCCAGCTGATTAAAAGACCCCATTAGGATTCAGAAACAAGAGGTTATGTGAAACTATGGTAGGAAAATTATTTTATTTGTTTCCTCAAAAGATAAGCATTCTAGATGTGTACTAAAAAGCATACCTGAAAACATCAAACCAGAAAATTAGTTTAATAAATTCAAACTCTCGATTATCAATAGAAAAAGACAAATTACTTGGCCAAAGGGACAGTTCTGCTCTGAGAAACTGCACATACTCTCTGTTGTATACTGGCTCATATCCCAGTCTTATTCATGTCAACTAGACCATTGTTTCACCCAAGCAGGACCGATCCCTCAATGTGACTTCATTAAGATGCAAGTGTCAACAATGAAAAGTGAGTTAGAGGGTACAATTTAAATGAGCGTGCAGCTTTTCTTCAGACATCTCAGGGCAGGGATCATTTCTCTGCCCAGGTCTGATCACTGTATGGCATAGTAATTACTCTCTTACCCTCTGCTTTAGGGAAGCAAAACTCTTTTTGCATTCTTTTTCAGAAGGTAAATCTTCAGGATCAATCAAGCTGCTATAGAGTTGAGATTAGGCAACAGAAGAGAATAAACTACTCATTCCTTTTGACTAACAAGCAAGGATTGGCTCCCAAGTGTAAAACTTCCATAAAATTCTTAAAGAAAGCAGCATAACTCGCTCCGCCTACACACCCTAATGTGAATGTTTTTTAGAATATTCATATATGCATGTAGACACTTCTGACAGAGACATGAGGTGATAGAAGCACATGTCTGCTTCCTAGATACTACCTGATCTACATATGGCAAGCAAAGGAGGAAGATAAGACCATAAAGGCATGAGCCTGCACTGGTAGAGTCTTTGGTCTGTGCAGCCTTGATCAAAAGATTCTGTTGGCTGTTGATCAAAGTATTTTTAAGGGGTCCTATTTACATAATCAGCAGTATCTTTTTAGTTTATATTTGTATAGACATATGTACAAAGAGCTCATTCAAAGTGCATTAATGACCTACTAGGTACATTTACAAACTACACAAAATCTGTGTCACAGGTCTTTTCATTTTAGAGTAACTGCAGCTCACTGACGCAACTACAGTCTGACTCTGATCCATTATAGACTCACAGAATCAGCTAGGTTGGAAAAGACCTTTATAGATCGTCAAGTCAAATTGTTACCCCACGACTGCCAAGTTCACCACTAAACCATATCAGTAAGGGCCTCATCTACACAGTTTTTGAACACTTCCAGGGATGGTGATTCCACCACTTCTCTGGGCAGCCTGTTCCAATGCCTGATCACCCTTTTGGTGAAGAAATGTTTCCTAATATCCAATTTAAACCTTCCCTGACACAGCTTGAGGCCGTTACCTCTTGTCCTATTGCTTGTTACTTGGGAAAAGATGTTGATCTTTAAAGAAGTTACAGAAATACTTGCGGTTATCTAAAGAGAGCAGTTCATTAATGACAGAAAGACCAGAAGAAAAAAAAAATTACATTAGGGATCACATGTTGCTTATACTGCTCTTAAAGGAAGGGGAACAGACTAATCAGTTGAAAATAATGAAAAAAAAATCCAAATAAAACCACAAAAAACACAGTAACTCAAGAGCTGGATGAAAGCAATGTTTCTCATCTCCAAAACACAGACCTTTTGGAAATGTTTATATTACCAACTACAATAGGCAAGAACCATAATAATCTGGGAAGTCAGCGGGAAGGTCCTCTGCAAACATCTGTACCGGATGATTAAAAACAGCAACTCAAAACTTAGTTTTCCACTTTAAGTGAGTAGCTTATCTATTCCACTGTTCTGAACTGGATCTCTAAGGCTTCCTTCTTGGTGCAGTCCCATTTAAGGGCACATTGGTCAAAGCATTTACTTAAGGCTTGGGACACGAGATTCAAATAAATATGAACCTGGCAGAATTGAAATTGGAAATGGATCCCCTGCAACACATTAAGTGTCCTAGAAACTTGGCTGTTGATTATTCTGAAGAATGATTAGCACAAACAATGACATCATATATGTAGCATCTTATTTTCTATTTCCACTCAAAATGCAAGGTTATCATTTGGAAGATACTTTTTTTTTTTTTTTTTAACAGATAAAGATAAACAAAGAAAAATGATCAGATTCTCGAGTGTCTGCTTAGATGTGCAGTCATTATTTTCATTTCCGTTTATAACCAAACAGGCTTGATTTAGATGTAAACTAAAAGCCCTTTATATTAAAGGCAGTGAAACAGAGAAATGAATATATGCACAGATCCCACTGATACCTATTTTTGTCTAATTTCACATGGCTACATAAATGGAAAGGAGTTTGGAGTAAACAAAGATGAGCCCTAGGGAGTGTTTACACAGACCAGGATGATTAGAGCTTTGTATATTGTATATGACTCTGAACCATGCAAGCTGGTAGAAAGTTCTTATTGGAATGAGAGAAAGATTAAACCACATATATAAATCCTTGATAGTAAATTAGAATGCTCATGCTGGAAATGCCAGACTGATATCACCTCCCTATATTTTCTACTAAGTTCCCAGAGAGTTTGACTTCTTGCAAATTCTGCCAAGTGTGTAAGCCCTGTGAACATTTTAAACAATACAATTTTAATTCAATATAGCACTGCAAATGCCGACAAGCCTGTAGGCTAGGAGGCAGATCATTCAAATGTAAAAACAAATTTGACTGGAGTCTAAACAATGTTGGCCTCTGCTGTAAACTACAGCTTGCTTTTGACATGGAAAGAGAGAATGCATTTTGCCAAAAGGGAATTAGCTTGGAAAGCCTCTGTAAATGATACTGCAATGAAAATAAACTTAGTCCCCCAGCCTTAGTTTCACAGCTGTGCATGAGAAACTTAACAGATCATGCCTCATGTCATGAGTACTTATGAGCTTTTGGCCTGTGTCTCGGCCTCGGGATATCATGAAAACTACATCACTGATGTCAATCATTTCTCCCCATGACACTGCAGTTCTTTGCAGTGAGATGCCACCAGTGATTGTAGTGTCCTTGCTAATAAATAATAATTTCTGGAAACACCCTACTGCCTTTGTACTTGTACTTAGTCAGCTGCAATTTCTCAGTCTTCCCTTTCCTTGCCTATTATCATAATCAGCTTCAGTTTCTCTTTCCTCTCTTTTGTGGCTTTGAAGATTCACATTGAGTTGGTCTCATTCATCCCTATCAGCATCTCCTTCCATTCTATTTTTATCTTGTTTTCAGGATCTCCCCCTGCCTTTTCTTTCATGTACTCTCCCAAGGGAAAATGGACTGAGCTGCAGCCAATTCTGTCTCCTTGTTGGGGTGCAGAGCCAGGTAATTCTGAAAGCTAATGGTCTTTTGATAGAAATGGACATTTACATATTTATTCTCCCTTTACATGCCAAACTGCTAATCACAAATCTCTTGCTGGTTCTGGACTAGCCTCCAGACTCAAAGGTTAGCATAGGAAGAAACTAATTTTTCATAGCAGTTAATTTGATATATGACAGCATGAGAAAAATCCAGAATAAAACTTCTCCTGAACAGGAGTTCATTTCTCCAAGTTAAGACAAAATAAAAATCCAGACACTAAAATGAAAAGTGCATGGTGAGCCTTTTACATAACACTGAAGTGAAGACACAAACCTGCAGTTACAAGAAAACTGGAAAAAAAAATAAATTCCTCATCAAGAATCTCAGAGATCTTAGAAATCGAGTGTTTTAGTTAACTCTGCATATGCAGAAAACTTTGTCAGCCCATCAGTTCCAAATAATGTTTCAGCCTTAATTCTTACAAACTGAAGTTTAAAATTTTCCTTTCTGTTGTTCAATAATTCTAAAAGTTATACTAGACACTTATATATACCATACTATTAAAATACCATGCATTATACAAATTCAAACAAATCATAAGAAGGAAACCAGACTCACCTCTATATTCTTGATGAGGTTATTATTCAATCAAAGTAGATTCAGCTTTGTTACAGCTTCCAAATTTTCCACCCTGGAAATTTCATTGAGATAAAAATAAAGCTTTTGCAAATTTACACATTTCTGTGGACCATTCATTTTCTCAGAAGAGGTATTGCTTTGCAGCTCTGAACAACAAAATGTCACTTTATTTTTTTTTCAGGATGCTATTAACTTGCACTAAAAATAGTTAGGAAGTTCCAAATAATCCAAGACCACATCCTTTGTGTAGAATTCTGCTGATTTAGAAAGGTCTTCAATTAAGCCAACAAAGTAAAAGTAGTGGCAACTACAACAGTTCATGATAAATGATTATGTGGTTTTAAATAAATTAGTATCTTCAGTAAAATGTCTTCTTTCTAAGCAGTTTCCTAGCAAAGGTTTCAATGTAATTATTTGAGCTTTTGAAATGCTGTCTCAAATGAGAGAGAAAAAATTCCTACAATAGGTTCTAAGTTACAAAAAACCTATAACAAGTAACAGATGTAATTTGATCCATATATAAGTTGGGTTTTTTGGATACTTAAGTAAAGAAGTGTCAGATTCCAACTTCTTCTTCCTTGAACAGACAAAAGGAATGTTTGTGAAAGAACGATTGTCATTGTAAAGAACTGCAAATTGTATAAAGTTGGCGAGAAAAAATCCCCATAGTTAACTTCTACTACATAGCATTCAGCATCTCACAGCTCTTTGAGGAACAGGCAGTACCCTAGGCCTGAAATCTTTTGAATACTTTGTCCAAGGAGCATGGGAAATATTTCATGCCTACAGTTCTGGGATAACCCAAGTGAAAACATCTCCAGAGATGTTGTTTTTAGTCCATCTTGATCAATGTTCTCATAAGACAATCCGTTACATGTATACCAGAAATGAAATGCAACTATTATTCTCTTTATGTCCATGTTGCAAAAAATACATTATACAGTAGAATGTCTTACTGCTATTACAGTCAATTAGAGATAGGTGCTTAACATCAGTTGTGTCTTTTGAAACTTCCTCTGCAGTAAAATGTGTTTGCAATTTTGGCTATATTTGGTATATATAAGCAGCTTGCTTCTGCTCCCAGAGCACATTTGCAAAGTATTACATGACTGCTCCACACCACACCTCAGAATACACCTTCAATTTAAAACAAAATAATTTCCAGTTATACCAATTTTAATTGAAATTATAACCTGGAAATCTATAACTTTATCTATATGTTATACATATACTTGTATATGAATGTGTGTACACACACACATACATATACATGGATGAGAACAGATGGTGTGATTTGTCAGCCTTGTAGCTTTCCTATTCTGAAGTGCTTGTATCTAGTTAATATAATAATAATAGCTTTCGGCCAGGAATTTCGTTAAGGCTGAGATTCAATTTGAGATTAAGACACAAAGTAATAGGTACTCACATACGTGCATCTCTCATGTTTGGCAGGAGATTTAACTAATATAGACCAAACATCCTGGAAAGCCATTCAGATGACAAGACAGAAGGTGTTTATGTTGCACTAAATTGACTTATCCTGTAGGTTCCCTTGGCTATATTGACTAAGGATAGGATTCAGAATATCCATTGCAATTTCAGAGACTTTAAAGTATCCTGCAGCACTTGTTCCAGTATAGTGCAGCTTTCTGTCTCTCTTCCTCGATATGCGTGGTGTCTTAAATACCCTGAAGCACGTAAAATGCCATGAGACAGCTCTATCTACGCTATCCTTGATTTCCACTGACTGCAGTGAGAGCCAAGAAATGAAATGCATATGTAGACAACCACCTGTAGAGACCTAAATGAAGGAAATGAGAGTGGGATCCCATTTTAAAATTCTAACCAGTTCCTAGACAAAATTTCCACCATCATAGGCCATCACTTGTTTTTTCTTCCAACTATCTACAAAATTGCCGGATTGAGTCAAAACGACAAGATTTATTTTGATTTCATTTATGTAACAAGCTTATTTCTGTTTCTTTATTTTTATATTTCTTAACTACTAACTTGTTTTCCACCGTTCTGAAATGTTCAGATCACCACAAACTCTTATTAACACATGCACTTTGCCACCTTTGGGGCAATCAAGGAAGGAGACTACCCTACAGATAGAGTCTCTAGAGAAGCAAAAATAGTTGTCTAGCAAGGGCAGTGATATTTATAGAAGCACTGAGAGAGGGAAAAATAATAATAAAAAAAAAGGTTACAAGCAAAACTAACTTAATAACTTACCAGCTCCATAATTATTTCCTCAAGGTTCTGGTTTTGGTTACCACTTGCATCATCTCTTGAGTTCTCTGCAGTGATTTCCTAATATCTTCTTAGAAAAAGTACAGTAATATTATCAGCTGTGTAGCCACCCACATAGTTTATAAACATCTGAATTTCCAAGAAGTTTGGAAAGAAGATCTAAATTCCTAACAGACTGAATTCCAGAATTTGTGTTTCTAATTGAATCACAGCAAAGATTATCACAGAAGAAAACTGAAATTGCCTGGAATACTTTATAGCTTTTTAAATTAACTTTTTTAGATTCTAAAGATCCATAAAGTAGTAAAATGTAAGCTATTCTGATACCCTTCTTAAGGAAGGGTGAGGAATTGAACCCACTTATCCTTGTATTGGATTCAGTAAAGTCTATTTGCACAAAGCAAAAAGATGAAATAAAAACAAACCAGTTTGTGCTCACAATTCACCAAAAACCTCTATAAAAGCTTCTCTGCATGCATGAAAAAATAGATCAGAATATAAATGAGAGTATAAAAACCTCTGCTACAATTTCAAGTAACCATACAGCTGCCACTATTAGTATTTAGAATTATAAAACACTTATTTGTAATAAGAGCATGATCATTGCAGCAGCTTTTTCTTTTCCCTTTTGAAAGCATTTACATCGTATATTAACCACAGTATGTGCAAACTACACCCTTAATATACCACATCCCCGCTGCTTTTGACTTTCTGCCGCAGTATTTAATGACATGCAGCCCCTCTAGTGAGTAATTTAGGACAGGAAATGAAGAATGTGTTCTTCCATTTACACAGCTAAGGAAATTACATTAGATGTGAATTAGATTTGGGTGGATGCCTGCTCCTTAGAGCTCCATAGGGAAGCTCGGGGAATTGTACCTCACCTAGAAGGGTATGGCTCTGCCAGCATTCATTCTGGAGCACTGCCTCCACAAAGAGCTTCCACACAATACAGTATCACAGAGTAATGACATCTATTTGCCCACTGTGGCCCTCAGGGCAGTCACTGACCCTGGCCCAGGCTGCCTCACACAGGTCTGGTGTGGCAGGGACCATGGCCATGGCGGTTACCTCAGTGAAAGGAGTCTGTCAGGGCAGGGAGTATTGGCACAACCCAGAGGGCTTAATACCATAACCCAGGTGAAATGGGCCAGCAGAAACTGGTTCTCGTGCTCCTCAGCCATGCTAGGCCAACAGTCTGACAGCAACACACTGGAGACCTTCCCCATCCTTTTAAAGGTTAAGGGTTGGACCAGATGACCCTTGAGGTCTAATCCAACATGGTATTCTATGATTCTGTGATTATTGCCGAGCACCTGACCCAGTGCTGGTGGTTAATTTAAGCTGCAATCACTTTTCCTTTGCTCTGCTAGTGTTTGGCGTGGTGGAGCAGAGCTGATAATCTGGTTTGTGAAACGTCAAAAAAAGCCCCTCACAAAAGGGTTGGAGAGTTTAATTCTCCCTTGTGTTATCTCTCTTGGACAGGGAGGGTGTCATGTTTGTGCAGCAGTTTGTCTTCAGAGGGCAATGTAAACTGACTGTGCCAAACTGCAGCACAGGTGCTTACTGCACTTTAGCTGAAATAAATTAGAAATGTGAGCGTGAGACAAAATAGGCCATTTTTAAACCAAGACGACCACGTTCACGGAGCCATTTGCCCCCAGATTAATTTTACCAATTTAAGAACAATTATAATTAAATTACTATGGTTTTGTTTGCTTGTTTGTTTGTTTATTTGTTTGTTTTTATGCAATAAGATCAGCTGATCATTTTCCGGTGGTAGGATTGCTCAGCAGAAAATTGGATCCTCACTGTCATCGAACGTCTGATTTGTGAGTAAGAAGATCAAATTTATTGAAAATGGCAGAGATTTAAAGCTTTGCATTAATGTTTGTTTCTTAACATTTTTAATGGGGATGGAGAAAATTGCTCAAATAGCTTCTGCGGTTCTACCAAGGCGATCTATTTGCCTGTAGCTTGTTACTTGCACTGCTTTCTCATGTCACCAGATGTCACCCCAAGTCCACATAAGGCCATAAACTTCCCTTTATTTCCACATTGTGAAAGATGTTCTGGCTTGGTCTTAGATTTCCCTATCCATAGGTACTATTTCACTTACCCAAAGACCAAAAGATACATATACCACTTCTTTCAGCAGAAGTCCAACAAGATAAATTTATGAGTCCAAATATGTTCTCCTGAATTAATATATATCATAACAAGTACATAATGGAACAGTTTGAAATTAAAAAGGGATCGTTAATGTTCTGAAAACTGTGCATGCTTTCTGATGCAATGAAAAAATAATCACCTACTCTGAGCCTTCACCAGAGGAATTTTTATGTAATTTTACTTAGGGGGAGTGAGTTCTGTTCCATTTACACCAGATCCTGCAAGAAGGAGGATCTTGTTTAGCAAATTACTCATTTTATTTCTCATTGACAAAGAATCTTAGGGTCAACCTTCTCAGTAAATAAGCTTAAGCAGCTAGGCCAACTGTTACCATTTTGTGATTGGTTTAATATTTTTTAAACACTAATTGAATGAATAAGCATTAAAACTGGACGTTGCATCTAAACTCAAATATTCATAGGTACTATCAGTAGCAAAATGCAACTGTTTTTGTTTCTGTGTGTCTAACAGAGTGACTCATTACTGGAAGCGAAGAAAGCCAAATGATCTAATTTGGGTATAGGGTTTTCTGTTTGACTGGAAGGCACTCCTCTCTTACCAGAAGGGAATAATTCTAAAAATCTACATTATTGTGCAACATTTTGTTGCTTTTCTAGGTGACTGAATCGTCTCAGAGTGACCTGTTCTGGCAGCCTAAAATCTATGTGTGCAATATCCCTAATCTCTTCAACTGCAGCAAACATACAGGGCAGCATTACAATATTAATCATTAATTTAGCTCATTAAGAGCTAGCTAATTTTACTGCAAGATAATCTTGTGTTCATTTATAAAGGCTTTAAAATGTGTATTTGCATGTACAGTAATTAAAAAATGTCTGGCAGCAGTTGTTAGGTTTCTCTTTTAATGTAAGGGATTTCCAAACCTATCTCAGACTGAATTAATCATTTCAAGTGTGTTATCTTTCACCTTCTGCTGTGGCATATTCTGCTCTAATTCTGCTAAAGCCTTTTAGTATAATTTGAAATCATTTCATAATATAGCCAGAGCAGCTGTTTAAGTGCTGATGATGCTTTGCTGCTGTATATTTACTTTTGGAATTGTCCTTGTAGTTCTGCTGACTACAACAGAAACTTTTGAAACTGACATTCATCAGATTCTTATGGATCACTGTGCATCATAGGCATGTGTTTCCGCCTCTGCCTTCTACTGATGCCGATATTTTTATAGGCCAGTAGACCATTTGGTTTCTCTGGCATTGCTAAACAGATGTCATTGTATTTGTTTGTAGATGGGGCTCCATCCTTAGAAAAATACTGATTGTAATTTACATGCAACTTTTTGTCAGCTTCTGCTTTGTATCACTTGAATATTTCTGATTTCCACAGTGCTTCTGGTATCATGCCTGCAAACCAGTGCATATTTAGATGAAATGTCAGATTAAGTGGTAAGAAGCAGTCATGATAGACCTTGTGTAAATATTTAAAAGAGATTACCTTTTAGAAATGAGGCCTTAACATTAATAAAACTGTAAGCACTTTACCTAGCGTTTAGTATCGGGTAAGATATATGAGATAGTTGTGGGCTTGGGTTTTTCCTGATAATTTCAGCAGTATAAATATTTCATTGTGATACATGGCTATGTCTTTTAAAGTATTTAAAATAATAGATTTCCCATTAAGCACCTGGAAAATGTCACACCTTCAGCTGTGATTGGAAGCAGTTAGATTAGCAGGATAAGCAAAGAGAGTAGTTGGAAATAAGACTGAGTTATATTGATGTCTCAATAATGCAGAATCCTTACTTCCATTGAAATCAAGAAAAACATTGCTGAAAAAAGGCTGAGGAAGGTTTCTAGGGTTTGGCCCAGCAATGGTGGTACATTAAGAATGTTCACAAGAGTCCATGAGCCATGGGCACAAATGTGGCAAGGGGAGAAGAGCACTTGCTTTTGGCACTGCCAAAAATAGATACCTGTATTCTCGCAGGTATCTCAAGCTAGTTACAACGTGACCTGCAGGATCAAATGAGTGTGTTGTCTCAAGTGCATTACTAGCGACAGACAGTTGTCACAGGCAATCCAGAATCATGACTTTAAAGACATGTGTATTAGTGTTTTATCTAAAATAACTCCTGACTATCTGAGTTCTGGATGAGACAAGCCATTTCCCAGTAGCTCTGGCTGCATCTTCATGTTACAGATTGTTTGATGGAGAATGGATCTGCCAGTGCTGTGGGGCTTTTCTCTGCAGCTCACCTGATTTTGCAGACAGATGTTCTCCATTTTTCTAAAGTAAATGAACTAAATAGAAGCATATAGAGGAGTATCATAGACTCATAGAATGGTTTGTGTTGGAAGGGACCTTAAAGATCATCTAGTTTCACCCTTCGTTGTCATGGGCAGGGACACCTTCCACTAGGCCAGGTTGCTCAAAGCCACATCCAACACGGCCTTGAACACTGACAGGGGTGGGGCAGCCACAGCTTCTCTGGGCAACCTGTGTCAGTGCCTAATCACCCTCACAGGAAAGAACTTCTTCCTAAAATCTAATCTAAATGTACCCTCTTTCAGTTTGAAGTCATTCCCCCTTGTGCTACCCCTACATGCTCTTGTAAAAAGTCCCTCTCCAGCTTTCTTGCAGGCCCTGTTAGGTATTGGAAGGCTGCTCTAAGGTCTCCCTGGAGCCTTCTATTCTCCAAGCTGAACAACCCGAACTCACTCAGCTTGTCTTCCTAGGAGAGGTGCTCCAGCCCTCTGAGCATCCTTGTGGTCCTCCTCTGGAGCTGCTCCAACAGCTTTACATCCTTCTTGTGTTGGGGGACCCAGAGCTGGATGCAGTACTGTAGGTGAGGTCTCACGAGAGCAGAGTAGAGGGAGAGAATCACCTCCCTCAACCTGCTGGTCACACTTCTTGTGATGCAGCCCAGCATACGGTTGTCTTTCTGGGCTGTAAGTGCATACTGATGGGTCGTGTTGAGCTTCTTGTCAACCAGCACCCTATAGTCTTTCTTCTTCAGGTGCTCTCATTCCATTATACATCCAGCCTGTATCTTTGCTTAGTATTTTGCATGGTTTTAGCTCATCTGAATTACTGTATTTTCTCATTGCTTTGGATGACAGGCCGTAAAAGACTGAGGAATGAACACAGATGGGCACTGGGAATCTATATGAAATTCCCTGTGGAACAGGGCAAGCTGCTGCTTATGTATCTGTCAATAACACGTAGGAAGGAAGATGGAGTTATCTCAGATGACTGTGTCTTAGGGATAGCTGTCAAAAGTCTCTTGTAAGGAGATAAAGAAAACCAAACCTAACCAATAAAACTTCATTAGTGCTTCTAAAAACAACAGATAAGACATCACTTATAGAATGTTTTGTTATTGCAGTAACTTCTTCAGCCAGCTCTGGACCAGATGTCATGCTAACAGACAGAAATGAACTCAGCATTTATCTATAAATTAGCAGTTGCCTAGTGACTCATGATCTTGGCATACTTGCTTTATGCAAACAGAAAATAGCACTATGCAGTAATGGATAAATGCCAATTTTTTTGTTAGGGTCACTGTCCCAGAGTTTACTGCAATTTTTTACATAAATTTTGACAGGGAGAGTAACTTGAAAATGTAAAATGTCAATGAAAGCAGGGAATTATTCAGAAACCATTAATTAGGTACCTACAAAGGACTGGTGTTACAAACACACTGCAAGGAAACCACCCCTCCGCAAAAAAACATGGCCTGAAATATATGAAAATAAGAAATGTAGCATAAAATAGAATGTTCATATAATAAATGGATTTGTAATTGGCTTAAAAGCAGATCTCAAAATGGGGGAAAATAATTTTAATTATTATTAATCAATTTAGTGAAGGTATCTAATCTGGCCATCCAAATGGTAACATAGGTCTCTGCCATTTAAATCTGCAGATGGCACATGGTTTTAGAGGAGTAGTAATGAAGTTATATGTACAAAATTACCTGAATCACCTAATTCAATGATGACAGTCCAGCAATATGTACTTCAATAAAACTGAATGTAAGCTGATACTCTGCGGCTATATGGGTTACAGTTGCATGATAAGAAACCTCGTCGTGTAATGCTTTGACTCAGGAAAGGGATATAAGGTCACCCTTAGCAAACTACTTCATCCTGAGACCCACTGTAGTGCTCTAGTTAAATTAACCAACCAACATGTTCTATGGATTTATTGAGTAGATAAATCCATAGAGAAAGGCTTTTTCTTTTGTGTGCAGCACTGATAAACAGTTCCTGTAATGGTGTGCTCATTTAATATGGTTTTACTGCAGAGAAGGAGGTTGTAAACTTAGCCATGGACTGGAAACCAGACCTGATGATGCACTGCTGACAAGCGCTCACTGATAAAGGAAGGTTGAAACTGAACTGAATAGTAGTATGTAGTTAGCTATAGAAAACCACACCCGATAGCAGAGGGCTTCCGAGTCTGACAGGGAAAGGCACAACGATATCCAGCCACTGACATTTGAAGTCGAACAAGGTGTTGTGACATGCGTATAATATATCGTCAGCATTAGTATGGATAGCATTGTGTCAGTGCAGAATTCTGCTGTACCATTAATCTCAGTGGGATCTGAGTTAGGGTAGAAATCAGCACCTGTGAAAGTTCATCCTGATATTTTCATGGATAATATTGAAAAAAAACTTGCAATATTTGCTTTTTATTAATTTCAGCTATATCCTTCTATCCTTCCATGTAATCTATCAATGAAATCCAATAGCTCTTTAAAGTTTACAGTCTGTGTTTTCCAATGCTTTTGAATGTTGAAGTAAATAATTTGTCCAAAAGGGTACTCAAATTCTTCATGCATTCTGAAGAGGATCTGCAGATACAGGAATGTGAGTGTGATACTTGTCTTAGTGGTGAATAATTCTGATTTTTGTAAGAGAACAAACTCTACCTGCACCACTGCTTTGAAAAACACCACTTTTTCTGTCTCCATTTTTTTGGTCTTTCTTTTCCCTCTAGGCATCCAGGGCCTAAACATGATCTACTAAAACAATAGTAAATCATCCATGAGACATGCTGTCATTACAGGCTCATAGAATCAGAAGACAAGTAATCTGGGCTGTAATCTGCAGTACCTGTGTAGTCCTATGGCTCCACCGAATCTCACAGAATCATGCTAGTTTTGTGCTTGCTGAATGCCAGAACTGTTTTGTGATCATGTTCTTGTCTCCTACTGGCTTTATGCTACTCACAGGGCATTAAACCTGACGACCAGAGTAGGTGTGGAAGAATCATTTCAGTCTGATGAAGCATCCTTATGAATCATCTTTTCACAGAGCATTACACTGAGATCAAGTCCACTAGTTGCAAAGTGATAGGGAGAAGCAAACAAAACTACTCAGGACAGTTCTTGAGCACATGCTGCAGTCACACTCTATTGTCAGTTACCAGAGATCTCTAGGAAATGTGAAAAGCACCACAAAGCACCACAGAAGTAGGATTGGAACATATTGTCTAACATCTGGGGGAATATAATTGCACTGAAGACAACAATGAAATGCACTTTTTTCTTTTCTTTTCTTGCATTTTTCCATGGTGACTAGCACATCTCTTACTCTGAGGCACAGTGGAAATTGAAAACCTGCCAGACCGGAACAAGTGCAGTCAGCTTTCTAGGGTGAAATAATATCTTAATTGGTCTGTCTGCATGAAAAAAGGCCAAGTCCCATCACCCCAGTCCGAGAGATACGACAAGAAAAGTATCTTAAATCTCTGTCAGCAGATCTTTCTTGAGTTATTTGTATCTTTTGATGAAGAGACCTGGTAACATAATCCACAGAGAAAGAATATTGTAAGATACTGTAAGACTTATATATCAAAACATTGTTTTGAGCATGTAATGGATTTCCTACAAAATCCATAATGTAATGGAGTCCTACATAGTTTAAGGAAGCCTTAAAAAAAAAAATTTAAAAAAAAATCTTGTTTTTCTTTTTTCATATTTTTTTTCCCCTTAATCACAGCAACAAGACCAGGAAGCACCATCAGAAGTCACCCCTTTGCTACAAGGCAGAATACATTTTTTCCAAACCTTCCCTGCATACTGTTTCTGTAACCTGTTTTCAAAAACCTCTGGTCATGGAAATTCTAAAACCAAAGACAAATGGGAAATGTTAATCCCAATGAGCAAAGAAAGTTAGTGAATGCAAGAGAAAATAGTGGTATGCTCAATGGCACTTTGATATTACATTACCTTTTAGATTTTGCTGTAGGAGAGCAAAAACATGGAAGTTTCAAAGCCTCAGCTGACTATGTCAAGAGCTTCCATCACATCTCTGAACTATTTGTACAAGTTTATATCCCTTTATATTGCATAAGGAACACATTTCTTGTTCAATTTCCCGAACTGAAGATTGATAGTAGGAAATGGAATTAGCATGCTTTTGACTCACTATTGTGATAGAGAGGTTTTTGAATAGTTTTTTGTTTTGAATAGGTTAATATACAGTTTATAGTTTTGAAAAGGTTAATATATCAAGAAACTCCCAAAAATATGTATCAAAAACCTCCAAAACATAAAGCTGTTTTTTAAATCATCTAACAGGGAATCATATTTACCTGTCAGCAGGATCACACTGTAAAAAAAAAGCTATAACACAATCTAAGGGACTTGAAATTATAAAAAATAGTCAATTAATATTCTAAGTTAATACTCTGAATGAATAAGTTAATGAAACATCCTAAATCTTGCTAAACACTGTTATACTTTGGGCAAAGGAGGAGAAATGATCAACTTGTATTACTATAAAACAGTTCTACTTTCCAAAGGAGGACTTAAGTCTCTCTGTTTATGTTATAGTTAATTAAAAAAAAAAAAAGTGAAGAATTCCTGCCTGGTTCTGAAAACCACAATTGCTGTATTTCTTCTGAAAAGATGCAGTGAAAACATGTCTTTAATTCTTGTATCGTCACAGGTAAAAAATGTTCTACAGCAAAAGGATTACCTATGTGTTTCTGTTACGGAAGTGACTGTGCTCTGACAGGTTGAGATACTGACATTGCCAAAGCAAAGGAGAATTTTGAGAAGCCCAAGTGACTGAGTTCATCTGAAATGTAGAATTTTTCCACCAATAGACATGCCAGGCCTGTGGAGCCCCTGAGTATCAAGAGCCCTGACAATGGCCTTCAGTTGCTCTGGGAGAGGGATTATGATTTCAAAAGTGTAGCTGAAAGGTTACACTCACATTTCTGGAAAATTATTTTAGCAATATAATACACCAGTCTTTCTCAGCATAACATAGAAACTAGATACTAGGGCTCAAGACACTTTATCATTTCATTTTTGTAGTGAAGACTGTGCCTTTCTTTGCTGCTTCTGTTGGTTCTGGGTCATCTGATGTTGAAAATGTCATGTATGAACCATTTCCAGACTTTCATCTCTGTAATCATTTGTAAGAGCAGTGCCTGGACCTGGCTCATCTGCTCTTCCACATGCAACTGGAAAAAGAACAGGAAGCCCCTCCTCCATCCCGAAAAAAAAAAAAAAAGGCAAAACCAAACCAAACCAACCAACCAACCAAAAACAACAACAACAACAACAAAAAAAAAAACCAAGAAACAAAAAAAAACCACCCAAACCCACCCCCAAAACCAACAAAAAAAAAAAAATCCAAAACAAAACCCCCCAAACCCCCAGAAAAAGCCAAAACCACATATAAGGGTCACATGGCCTAGTGGCAGTCAGCATTCATTCCCAGAGTGGGGTAAATAACGAGCTAATGAGTGTCTCAGTAGAGAATTTCCAAGCCAGTACAGCTGAGAAGAGAGTTTCTCTATTAGGAGAAGAAACACAAACACTGATAGCTTCAAATGTTTTGCTTCTTGCAGAAAAGAGGAAATGTGGCTCCCATGTTGACCATAGTACTACATCATATTCTTGGACACATCTTGGCCACCTTTCTTTCACTAAACTAAACTCCTGAGAAGCTCACTAGAGCAAGAGTAGCACAGGCTGGTTTGCTATCTGCTGCAACATACACATGTGAGCAGAAAATGTGTCCTCTGGGTTAAGACATAATGAAGACAGCTGATGAGACTTGTTTCTTGGTTGTGCTTCCCACAGACCCAATTAATTCCAACAGATGAGTAAAAGAGGAAACACATGCTAATTAGCAACCTTTTTTAATGAACCAGTTCTGTACTTTGGGATCTAATAAGCTTTCTAGATAAGGCTTATGTTGTCAATACTTTCAGAGGCAAAGATGGCCAAGTTTCTGTTTCTCTGATACAAGGGTTATGTTCATGTATTTCCAATGCTTGAAGAGAACTGCTTCAGATTGATGAATATTTACTTATACAGTCCATATATACACTACAGATGATGAGAGCCCTCTTTTGCTACAGCTCTGGGGTATTACACAGCACAATCTACAAAGACAAGAGAAGGTAAATGGAGCACAAAGGGGTGAAAGTCATGGTTAGGCCCATTCTATCACAGTGGTAGAGAACAGTCATGGTTGTGAGACAGTAAACAGAGGGAGAACATAACAAAAGAGGTCTGGGGAGGAACCAGAGTAAGCAGAGAAGTGACAAAAGAAATAGACAAGATCTAATTGCTTTGCCTACAGTTTATATGTTGAAGGAAGAAAACAGAAAATATTTAATGGAACACAAGGATGGAAGGAAAAGAGAAATCTAGAGAAAAATATAAAAAAGAACTCAGCTGGTTAGATTAAGGTGACTATCAGGGTAAGATAATTTCCTGGGAAGTATATATGAGTAGTTGTTTATATCACATCTCTGTAGATTTTGGGAAAGAAGACATGTATGATAGTTGTGCTGGGAGAAACTGAGACCTAACACTCTGCTGTTTGCAGCCCAGCGCACAGGATTTAACACCAAGACACATCTACTTCTAAAATTCAAAGCCATGCTGGCAAGTAATTTCTTCAAAATTTTTATGCTGCAATTTGTGATCAGTGAAGATGAGGGTGGTGAGACACTGGAAGTCGTTGCCTGGAGAAGTTGTGGGTACTCCATCCCTGGAAGTGTTCAAGGCCAAGTTGGACAGGGGTAGAGGGTCTCTCTGCCCATGGCGGGGGGGTTGGAACTGTATGATCTTTAGGATCCCTTCAACCCAAATCATTCTATGATTCTATGTTTGAAAACAATTAGGAATACCACAAAGGAGGCTGAAATGCTAGTTTAGGGCCAAACTTGTACTAAATTGCATCAAGTCTGACTTCAGAAATATTCAGATATTTAAAGATAATGGAGTGCTAAAACGTTTGCTGACTCACAACATCAATGAATAAAGCCACAGAGGAAGGGTCTGGTACTGTACCATAATGCTGGTAACATGTAGTGACTTAAGCCTTAAGGACTGTCTTAGCATGTTTGGAAGTCAAGTTCTGAGCCTCAAGACCACAAAAGTAGAGGACAGACGTTAATTAATTTGCTACTGTTACTTAGCTTTGGTACTGGTCAACCACAAAGGATGCATTAAAAAGGCCATCCAAGACCCCAGGAGCTTCTGTCAATATGACAAATGCAGGACTGTGCTGCCACAGAGGTAATAAAGAAAGGCTCAGGCAGAAAATTTTCTTTTCCAAAACTAGTTCACATTCCTAGGGAATTACTTAATAAAATAGACGTCAAAAATGAGAAAGATGTCAAATTTGGTAGTGATAATGAAACTCTGCATATTGAATTACCATCAGGTTAGACTGATTCTCTCTTGCCAGGCAGATTTGATTGCTTTTTTAATAGAATTATGAAATGTAATAGCAAGAGGGAATCTGAAATCTGCCTTGTATTTGATGGAATGTGTATTTGAAAAAGATACCTCCCAAAACTTAATTCAAGGGTATTTAGGTGGGGGGACTGGCACTGGCAGAGTGGTAACACCTATATGAGATCTTGTAATGAAAATGGCCATTAACCAAGTGAAGTCTTCAGCTTTCCAACAAAACAAAGAAATCTTAGCTTATGGTTTCAATAGATATTACTGAAAGTATAATATAGTTCTGCCTCTATCAAGATAGTTACAGAGAGCACAGGAGTATGTATATGAATGCTGCTTCTGCTGCAGGTGTGAGAGACAAACCAGAAATTGGTGGTGTGTTGGTGAAGTAGCAAACAGTGTGCAACACGCTCCCAAAGTCTGGTTCAATGGTTAAAACATTCACTGCTCACTGACTGCAGTGAGGTTTGGCACTGGCAATACTCTTAGCAAAACCTATTTATGCTTTCTGTCACTCTCTAATGCCTCTATACTTTCAGCCACCAATGGAGATGTCAGAGGCCCAAGCTGGGTGAAAGCCAGGCAGAAGCAATAGCTTCTTTTAGCATTAGTTTACACACTGTTCTTAGTCTCTGGTTTTCCAGAGTTGCAGCCAGATTCAAAAGATGGTTATGTGAGTTAGATCCTGTTGCCCATCTGCCTACTGTTTTACCAGAAGAGGTGGTGTCTCTACACAGTATGCCGTCCAGCTGTGACATGTCATTTTTTACTACGCAGGAAGAGTGGCTGTGGCATATCCAGAGGGATATTTTCATTGCTGGAAAGTCAGAAGATGAAGCAGGCTGATGCCACCATGCTCCCTAAAGGGCAGTCTCCAAAACCAGAGGGTACAAATGTCTAAAATTATGTCTGTCACAGCAAAGTGCTGGAGCATAGATTTAATGTTGTGAGAAGAATTAGCAAGCTGGGTATGAGGGATAGAAATGGGGAGGAGGCTTAGTGAGCTGAGGGAAAGGAGAGTGGGAAATGATGACTGAAAAGAGGAGGCACAGGAGGCATAGCGTTCAGTGGATGGATCCTCCCAGTAATATTCAGGAGGGTCATGTGCTGGATATGTGCTGCTCATCATACTCATAAATTGTGGGAGAAATGGAAAACAGTGATGTGACAAGGATTACCAATGATGTGGAATTAATCAGGTTAATAGAAATAAAAGCTGCCTGCAAAGAGTTGCAAAAGGGACCTCATAAAATACGAGCAACTGGATCATGAAACATTAGATGAAACTCCATGGCAATAACTGCAAACTGCTGAACATGGACAGAAACAGCAGTGGCTACAGATATGCACGGATGAGCTCTAAATGAGCTATCACATCTCAGGAAAAAAAGATCTGAGATTCATTGTGGATAATCCAGTGAAAATATCAGTTCTATGTTCGGGAGCAATGAAAAAAGCAGGAAAAAGTTAGAAACCACTGAAGGGGGAGACAAAATACCATCACACTGCAGCACCAAATCCCCAGTAAACCTACACCTTACATTATACAAGCAGTTTGGCCTTTCCCCAGTTCCTCCTTCACAAAAATTTTTTAAAATACAGCTACGAAATGCTCAGGGAAGAGTAATTAACATGACCAGAAGTATGAAATAATTTCCTTATGAGGAGAGCCTAAATAGAAGTGCTCCCCTTGGAAAACAGGTAACTAAGTCACAGGGGATATAAATATATATATAAAAATATGTATTTACATATAAAAATACATAAAATATGCCATACAAGCAGCCTGAGGGGACAATGGCCATTATTTCTTACTATATAAGCACATCATGAAATTGTCAAGCAGGTTCAGAACAAACAAAAGGAAGTACTTTTTCAAGCAGCCTATAATCAAGTTGTGGAACTCATTGCTACAGGACACCATGGAAGCTGAAAGCATAAATGAATTAAATATGTGATTAGACAAATTTATGTATATACCTCCATCAAAGGTTGTTAAACAGAAGGATGCAGCTTCAATATCTGACTTGGGAAATCTTCCAGCAGAGATTGCGGGAAATCTACAAGGATATATTTTAATGTCCTGTGAAATGAAGTGATTTTTGCTCCTGGCTTCCCTCTCCATGTGCCCTTTCTCTAATCAGCTGCAACTGGACCTTCTCAGAGACAAGAGCCTAAGCAATGTTTTGGTTTGACTCACTGTGGCTCTTTACAGTTCTTACTTTATTTCCTTTCTCCTTTCCCTTTATCTGTCTTCAGTTTTCATAGCCAAACCATTGGATTAGCTCAAGTCTTGGCCTGACTGGACTTTGCAACCATTTTTGACTCCTGGGAGTGTTGGCAGTTTGCCCGTGTCTTGTCTTAGTGCTCAGCACCTGGAAAAATGGGGAGGATTTTTAATTAGCTCCTGAGTACATGATCCATACAGTTTGTATCTGGGGAGAGTTTTTAAAGACACTGCTAGGCAAGTGTGGGCAGTTCTCTGAGACACACAACAGACCAACTGACCAGAGTGATGGTTCTAGTTACTGGTGATGTGCTCCTGGAGTGACTGTGATAGCGCACAGCGACAACAGTTAGTGAGTTGGCCTAAACTGAAGAGTCTAGATTAGAGCTACTCTTCATGAATGAATTTCTATAA
Organism: Nestor notabilis; assembly: GCF_000696875.1. Lineage (NCBI taxonomy): Eukaryota > Metazoa > Chordata > Aves > Psittaciformes > Psittacidae > Nestor > Nestor notabilis. The sequence continues at coordinate 22,625 of NW_009922459.1, forward strand.
ACTAAAAGAGCACTTAAAGGCACAATTAAAAAATGTGTAAATGATCCAGCTCTGGATCAGGATGTAAACACCAATTGGGTGGGGAAAAAAAGCAACTAGAAAATGGAATCTGGAAATTAGTTTTGAAAAATAACCTTTCTCTTGTAAACTGATACATCTGGGAATCGCTCTGCCCTTCCTCCTCCCCATATTCCTATTCTCAGTGAGAGGAAGAAATGTTAGTGGGTACATAGAAAAGCAGAAGGTAAGTGAATAACAACAGGAAAATGAAATGACAGAGGTATAGTGAAGCAGAAATGGGGATGGTCAATTCGATCTGCATATACAGAAGCATTATGTCACAAAGACTCTTTGATTTAACCATAGTAATAGCATGTCTATGACACTGCAGCTAGTTTCAGAAGACTGTTAAGCAGAACAAAATTGCACAAACTTTAAAACCTGTAGCGAAATGAAAATAGGGAGCGACTTTTGCGAAGCTATGAATGTATCAGCAAAGAAAACATCAGGGAGGTGGAAAAGCTGTTTAAGCTAAAGTACACTGTTGGCACAAGAACAAATGGCTGTAAACCGGCCATGAATAAATTCAGGCCGAAAATTAGAAGAATTTGTCTAGCCCTTAGAGGAGTGAATTTTTGGAACAGCTTTCCAGTAGAAATAAGAGAGACAGAATGCTCTACCTTATTTTAAAATGGCAGAGAACAGTTTATATGTTATTGTTGCCTGAAATAGAAGAGGACTATGTCTGGCAAGCTTTATATTTTTGTATTTTAAGCAATCTTGTATTATAAGATGAAGGTAGATTTGAGAACATAAACATTTGAAGGGCAGAGGGAGAAGATGTACTTTATTGAGAAACTTCCTGAGAATGAGGTGGTTATGCAGTATTTACTCAAAGGAACTCATGGGTGACTCATCATCTGTGTTGTCTAAAATAAGACTGACTAAAGCAGTAATCTAGGTACTTTCAAGATATGCCCTGCAGTGGCCAGTGTAATGAACAAGGCAATCTTAATTGGTCTGTCTTCATGATGATTTATGTCACAGGACCTTGAGGATTCAAACCCTGGGGCCCACTGGCAAATATATGATACACAGTGAGATGAATTCTCTGATTGTTGCTGAAAAGGAGGAAATAGTGACCAAAATCATGGATGTTGGGCTAGGGATTCCTACCTGGTTGCCTCAGCTTGCAGGCAACTGGTTCCGTTGTTGGTGTGAGCAGGGCCTGCATCCCAGGGAGGAGCCTGCAGGGAGGAACACATTTCAGGAGGAGCTTCACAATCAATATTTCTGGCTACGTGTTTCAAAATGTCATGAAAGAATCTCAGATTCTGAGACCAAGTGGCTTCAGGAAAGTTCACGTAACTAAGCCACTGACCATAGAAGTTAGTACCTAAAAAATCAGACCTCAGGTATAAGGATTGACTAGTGCAGACTACAAAATTGGCTTCTAATTTTTGTTTTATCTTTAAACAGCTTACTTCTCTCTGAAGATGACTTTTTTGAATATTAAGCTGCCATCTAATCGTGTGTTTTGCTTTAGGAGAAGAAGATGTTGGAAATACTCAGTGAACCCCTCAGGCACACACGAGGGTCTTCTGTCATCTGAATGACTAACATAGCAATGGGTTTTCTGTTTAGAGCTGCTGGAACACCTTTTTCCAGATCTGTGTTGTATGGAGGCTGGAACATGTGGAAGGTACAGTAGGATGGAAGAACAGGTCAAAACGTTTTTCTTTTAAAAGAACAGTCACTGGTGTTTAGTTTTAGCACATCTTTGAAATAATAGACTGGATCCTTTAAAGCATATCACTCTGGCACTAGGCACAATATATGTTTAAGAGAATGTCTTTATTACACCAACAGGTAATGGCTTCACAGTGGTGTTTTTAGAGAACTAGAAGAGATCTTTAACAGAGAATGAAGGTAAAAATTATGACTTCATTTATTGTTTTAATGGAAAATAAGCTGTAGTAAAAGCAGACATATTTGGGAAATCAAGCTCTCTGAATAAGTTTTCTGATTTTAATTCAAACTAAAATTTTGATTCTTTACATTTTAAGACTTGTTCCCATGCTTATCAGTAGAAGGTTATTTTATTGTCCTCAGAGTGATCTTTTAATCTACCCCCTTGACACTTGCATTCCTTGATTAAATAAATATGTACTGGGAGCATTTAGTATCTGACCATGCTCACTTACACAGCAGATGTCAAGCAGTTACCCTTTATTCTTAATATACAATCAAATTGCTAAAAGCATTGAAATTTTGGGCTCTGTCCAAGACTGATGAATGAATAATTAAAGTAAAAAGACTTCAAGTTCTCACATTTCTTTTTCATGAACTCACTGATGTAACTTTCAATACTGAGAATACCAAAGCTGGATAAATCCCTGTTGGCAATACTTTCACCACTAAAAGTATAGGTTCCAAATAATGAATTATCTCCTACTGATTCTGCTGAACTGCTTCAACTGGGAGATGGAAATGCAGATCCAGAATCCAAATCACTGTTTTGAGATAGTGTCATTTAAAATGTTTAACTTTCACAGAAGTTATCATATTAGCCAAAACTATAAAAAACTTATTTCATATAAAATAGGGAATGTTTAAAGATGTGGGAAAACCCCTATGTGTTCACCATTAGTGAGCACAAAGGCAATTAATCTGTATCTTAATACAGCTGCAAGTAGGAGGTACTAAGAAATTTCTGAGAAGTTAAAAAATAAGCAGAATCACAAATGATTCCTCCCTATTGCCACAAGGCAAACCTCAGGCAGCCTCTTCACAGCTTTTAGGCTTTCAACTCTGCACTGAATCACGTGGTCACTTATTATGTGTTCATCTCATTTTCATTTCTCACCCCTAGCTGCAAAGTCAGACTCATCAAGATTACCCCCTTTTTCAGAAGCCTCTTTAGGAATGTCAAAAGAATTATGTGTGTGCACATGGAGGAAGGAATCAATCGTGTCTTCCAGCTTAATGTTGTCCAGAGTGGTGTTGTGAAACCTGTTCTACTAACAGCTGAACAGTGACACTGCTGACCTGAAATGCTTTCTATTAGCATCACATCCCTCTTTCCATTTGGAGTTAGCTTTTCTCATGCTGTGCTGGGAGCCCAGTTATCTCACTACTGTGGTTTGGGGTTTTTTTTTTCCCTAGTGTCTATCTCCGGTTTGCTTTCTTGATTGAGGTCTTAGGGCTTACAAAGCTCCTGCTGCCTGGGGTAGATGACAAGATAAAGCGAACAAATGGTCTTTCCACCACTTGAAGGCAGGGTGATCCTTAGGAAGGGTTGATCAGACTCCCAACTATAATGCACAGAAAATATTCAACTCTCACACTTGCTTGAATTTTAATCCCCTACTCCCCATGCTGTGTGAAGGTCAAAAGCTCATTTCCTCTTACAGCATCTTTCACTTGCTCTTACCTATTTCTGTTTTTGTATCTATTTCTCTACCATGTTAAGCGGTAATGAGCTGTTAAGAATTCAGATAAGAAAATTACAATGAACGAGATGTTTTGGGTTATTTTTTTCTTCTTAGGCACAATAAGGACAGATTCTTTATTCCTTACTCTGGGAAACCTTCCCTGTAATGTTGCTTGTGAGTAGCAAACTCCACTTTTTTGTCACAGAGATGAGTCATAACCTGTATTTTCATAAAGATAATGTTGATGGCTGAAATTTTTATGTTGATGAAGGTAACGTTTTCTTCACAATCCAGCAGAGGGCTCTAGATCTGATTCCACTTTTTTTTGGCAGGCTATGACTTTAATTATACAATGGGGCTGTTCACAGGAAACCAGCAGAGCCCTGTTGTCGGTTCAGGTTTTGATTTCTGCAAAAAATTAAGTTAATTAAGCAAAGAACATGCCACAAGTTATAGAAACAAGTCATCCAACTTCTTTGTGTACCCACTCCACTGTGAAATGCAGAGAATAAAAATGATTATTTTAGGGGTTATTTGTATCAGGGATTAATCCTGCCTGGTTTTGCTTTTTCAGCACTGACATCAGCTAGAGTTTGGGGAATGTAGGCTTGTGTTCATTGCAGCCATGTAATTCACAAAATAAAGCCAGAGATGAGTAGAGCTGGTAAGAATTTGCAGGTTGTTCTCTCCAGTTTGCATAATGTGATAATACAGAATGCACTACAAAGGGATTTTGAAATGTAAAGCAATAATGTTCCCTTTGAAGAGCTGATATCAAGTGCTAGATGATATATCAATTAAATGCAAAACCAAATCCCAACCCTGCAAATACTATACAAAACCAGCTTCTTTGAAGTCAGTGAGACTAATTACAGATGTAAAATATGGCCTGGTCCTACCACACTTCTGTTAACTGGATTTTAATTTCATGATTTTAATAAAAAAAAGATGAAAAGTCTTAGAACAACTCTAGCTTGGCTTCACCCTGGCAAAATGCAGTCCCTGCCTGACTCAGCCATCTGTGTGTCTCTAGCACCCAAACACATTAGAATTGTGTTTAATTTTGCACTGCAGAGCATTAGTTCTCATATCTTCAGTGGGGCGTGTGGGCACCGACTGGCAAAGGGCTCTGTTCAGTATTACAGCCTATCTATTGAGTATAACAGCCAACCTTTAGGCAGGTAGAGCCAGCTCAAAAGGACAACTAGACACATCTGTTATGTACTGTCTATTTTGAAATAGAGTAGCTGTGTTTAGGGTTGAGCATAGTCTCTTGCTCGGATAACTTCTCACAGAAGAACTTAAATAAGTAATTAGAAATGTGGAGTTCTGAGCCTGATTTTGTTTTACGGATTGGTCCCAGTGGCTACTGCAAAGATGTTCTTGGTTCTTATTTGTAAATGAAGCAAGAAAATTAGGTCTGTGCCATAAAAAATGGAAGAAGAGACAAGTATGTTGCTCATTAGGGGAGTATAAGTCCCAGCTATCAAGGTTACACTGAGGCAGCTATTGCAATGTTCAGTTTTGTTATATACAGACTTATCTGTCCTCAGACCTCTCATACTAAACTCGATCTCTAAGGCTACCTATCAGCACCATTATCTTTAGATGAACCAACGGCATGCACATAGATATTTTCATACTAACTACTAGAAGCACTGCTGATTAACTCCAGGTGACAATTGCTTAGATACCTCTGGGGACAAAGCATTGTGTCTAGCAAGAACTGTGTTTCACTGGAGTTTTGCCAATATTTGCATATTACAGCAGTTCTGGATCTCAGAGGTGGTGGATGTACCTCTCAGTTACACTGAAAGGTGTAATCTCTTGTGTGTTTTAGAAGTGACTGCAGGTCTTACCTGCTCAGTGCCATGCCAAATCCTAAATGAAGCACATCAGGCCATTTCTGTTTTTTCCAGCACACAAGCTGTAATCTTTAGCATCTATGAGTTTCCAAAGATATGCAGGCAATACATAATCAGCACTCAGTCTGATACCATAAATCAGGATGCAAATGCTAACCTCTAATGGGTCTGCTGAAGAGCCGTGTAAGTGCACAGAGCACTCTGTGCACAAATAACTTCTGATGTAATGCAATGGAATATGAATTCATATAAAAAACCCCTGTTTCTGCTTCTCTGGTAGCTGGCTGTACCTTTTGGGTACCAAATTATCTATCCTCTGATGGAAAGAATACGGGTTAGATCTTTGTCTCATTTTCTTCAGCTGTTCCCAAAAGCAAATTTGTGGATATTTTTACTATAGTTATTTTTTGGTTTATTTTCACTGTTTTATCAGTATCAAAACCATTGTCGATATACACTTCTGGCTACTGTTTGATCTGTTCAGAGATCACACAGACTGTTTTGTCTGATACTTTCTTTTCAGCTGGGTCATTAACAATGAAATTAAATAGCACCAGACCCACCAGTGTCTGTCTGAACATTTTTCTCAGTGATGACTGGCCTCTGAAACTGCTCTGCCAGGCCTTAAAGAAGGAAGTCCTGTTTCATGCAGCTGGGAATCTCTGACAGGACAAATTCTGATGCTTCTTCTTTTGACAACCCCGGGCTGGGCTCCCAGGATGAGCACTGTAAAAGGAGAAGAAGATTACTGTTCTGAAGATGCTAGTGAACAACACTTGCAATAGCACACAGGGATCCTGCTGCCATGTGGAGAATGTACTTGCAAATAGTGTCACCAGCTAAGATTATGGATGCAGATTCAGACTCCTGCTCCAGTGTCCTCCAGGACAGGCAGCCATTTCAATAGACATATATTCTAGAGGTGAGCACAGAGCCTTACGGACACAGCACTTGGATGGCAATTTAGCTACCAAGCACTGCTGAAACTAGGCCACTACCCAATGTATCTTGCATATGTTGAGCTCCCACCTACTCACTTGTCTACTCTGCTCAGCTCTCCTCTACCAAGAGATTGAAGCTGGGAAGAAGGGGGAAGCAGGCTGTGTTCAACAGAGGCCTGGTGAGTTTTCTCCTCTTTGACGCTTGATATACACACATCTGTATCTGCTCACATGCTCAACAGTTCTGCTGCTCAAGCTCCTGTCACTGGATTTCGTTGTAAAACTCCCTTTTTGGAGAAACAGAGGTATCCTGTCTGCTCCTAGAGCAGCTGTTGATGTGGAGGGGACGAAGGACAGAGCAGTCAGTCAGGCTTACTTGCAGAAGGCACCGCCTTTAATCACATTTCATTACAACTGCAGGGCTAGAGATGCTGAAAGCTCTTGCATGATGTGAGAATTAAAGGGCCAGGCAGGGACTTTATATATTGCTCTGGTACAGCTATAGCCAGGCAGACATCAGAGCAATGACCTGTGTGATAAAGACTGTGGCTATGAGCTTCGAAAATGAAAGAAGGTTAAATTACATGATATGCAGTAAAAATTCTACTATTTAAAAATTACTATTAAAATATTTTTGAAATTGCGCTTACTAGAGGCCCCAGTTGAACCTGTCTCCTCATTTTACAGCCTGCAGTGAGAGGAGATAATTTTCAGAGCTGCAGCTTTGGACTGAGTACCTGTCTCATCTCTGCAGCTGTTCATTACAAAGGAGAGCACACCCTACTCCAAGCCAGCTGTTTGTCTGGGAAGGCTGTTATTACACTTGTACTTAAACTTTTGTCTTTCCTGGGCTTAATCAGTTTTGCTGTTGCTTTCCTCCCCTGGCACAGGGGTGCTTGCGTTTTCAGGAGCAAAGTTGGGTCCAAGACCTGCTGGCTGATGAGGAAACTTACTCCAGGTTACAAAGCAGTGCTGGGATAGGACCCTTTGTTAGGTCCCAGGAGTGCTGTGGGGGATGCGGGGAGGTGGATGATGCCTTGAATTTCTCTGGGAAGCAGGGGTAACTATTTCCAGATAGGCCTGAAGGATTCATGTTGGCAGTTGTAGCAGTAGGAGTAGCAGATGAAAAGGACCTTGGAGAGGCTGCCTTGTCCTTCTGCAATGCCAGAGCTTGTGGAGGAGAAGATGTGAAGACCAAAGGTCCAAGGGCTCTCTCAGAATGACCATCGTGCGAGAGCTGCTTGGTGGACTGAAAGATGATGGATGACCTTTGCTGTGGGGAGAGCCATCACCACGGGTCAGCTTTTCTGTCAGGCCATTTGCCTCTCTATAGTAATATTCTTGAGTAGTTTGGCTTGCCCAGGGGGAGTCCTGATCTCACCAGATTTCCAGCCTTGCTTTGGGAGTCCCAATAGCTCTCTGTGCCTCGTAGGACAGGTGTGTGACTGGTTTATTCCACAGCATGGCTCCTAAGGTTTCTACCTGTCTGTGTACAAATGAGATCCGGTTGCATGTTGTGGAAGGAAATTCATGCATGTTGGCCAGGCCACTGCTGTCATACACTCCCAGAGGTTTTCCTGTTTGGGAGAGAGGATGTGAGACACACATAGAAACCAAGTGGTATGCAGTGCAGATATGGTGAATTGAAAACCAGACTGTAGCTGCTACAGTGCTGGAGTCTTTTCAATGGGGTAGGGGGAGGTTGTTTTACTTATCTTCATTTTCCTATTTGTGTCAGAACCTTTTTCTTTTCTTTTCTTTTCCTTTCTTTTTTCTCTTTTCTTTTCCTTTTCTTTTCTTTTCTTTCCCTTTTTTCTCTTTTCTTTTCCTTTTCTTTTCTTTTCCTTTTCTTTTCTTTTCTTTTCCTTTTCTTTTCTTTTCTTTTCTTTTCTTTTCTTTTCTTTTCCTTTTCTTTTCTCTTTTCTTTTCTCTTTTCTTTTCTTTTCTTTTCTTTTCTTTTCTTTTCTCTTTTCTTTTCTTTTCTTTTCTTTTCTTTTTTCTTTTCTTTTCTTCTCTTTTCTTTTCTTTTCTTCTCTTTTCTTCTCTTTTCTTCTCTTTTCTTTTCCTTTTCTCTTTTCTTTTCTCTTTTCTCTTTTCTTTTTCCTTTGCTTTGCTTTTTCCTATTGCAAGTTATTTATTCTAACACCTCAAGAACTAATCCTCAAGGAAGAAGAGATGATGTTTTCTATTGCTGAATTTTTTGATATACCCTGCCAAGTCCTATGCTCTTTACTGGTAATGTTACATCTGAGACCAAAATTCCCCTCAAGGTTCAAAGTGACTTTGGCCCAGCAGCATACATCAGCTCCAGAACACAAAGGGCTGTAATGGAAAGAGTAGCAATTTGTATGTATATGTTTTCAGACTTCATGCATTCAAAGACTTGTAATGTCCAAAGGGAAGAGCTGAAGAATTAAATACCAATGAGCAGAGATAGACGAGCCCTACGCAAGTCAGTTTTCAACACAATGTAACACAAACTACCGGGAGCTTTTGTAAATGTATTGAAAACATAAAGAAATCATCTTTGTTCCTTTGTGTTGAGTATTACTTAAAATTACACCACTCTTAAGAGCACATTTGATTAAATCTTCATCCAGCCTGATCTTCCTGCAGGATCTTAAAAAAGCCTGTAAAATCTCTAGTGACTTAACCTTATACATGACAGCCCAGGTTGTACTAAGTTCAAAGGTTTCTCTACAAGCATGCAAAAGGGATTGATTAAGCTTTCTGAGTATTAGTCCTGTTGTTCCTGTTGACTTTTTTTTTTTTATTCATCACAGGGCTGATTGTATTGCATGAGACTGTTCCAGGTCACCTGGGGACTGTGCAGGAACTGGTGAAATAAAGCCCTGTGTTGCACCACTATTGGGATCTCTGAAGCGATAAAACACTTTTTGCTTTATTTATGTACTTATGCCTGCTTGTTCCCATTTCTCTTCAATAAGCAGAGCACACACTCTT
>NW_009922459.1:31859-32551 GCF_000696875.1 Nestor notabilis
TAGTAACACTGCCTGTGTTCATGCCAGCAGCCCTCAGATCATGATAACCTTTCTGGTCTGTAGGAATGAATCATTCGTAGTGTGTGTGCACACATTCTGATGAGACTACATTATTGGAAGACCTTTGTGATTGTGTACTGCTCACACAGCAAAGCTGTCAGGGGGTTGGCGCTCTCACAGGCCTTCTCCTGAGCACTTCAGTGCATTACCGACTCACTCAAATAGTACCATAGGTCTGCCACAGAGAGTGATGGACACAAAAGAAAACCGAGGAGTCTGAACAAAGACAGGAAGACATATTTTTGAAAACATACTGTATATCATTAACATCATCAATAGTAACTTGGAAGTCGTCAGAATCTTAATCAGACAATATACAGAGCATGACACAGTATATGACAAAGGAGAAAACATGAAATAGGTAAATTCATCTCGTTTGCTCATGAGGTGTGAAATTTGGCAATACAAACACGACTAAAATCATAAGCTATACTGAACTGCAGCAAACACTGGCCTCTCTTGACATAAAAAAAAAGAAATCCGGTGAGCCTGTGCCTATAAGGCAGGTTCAGCACACTGGAGATGCATAGTTACAGCGTTGTTCCACAAAGACATTAAATAATGCTTAATTAATGAATACGTTATGTGTGAGTTGCGTGAGAGTCAGAATTCATGAGAGGTTCAGCAGAGGT
>NW_009922459.1:32582-34866 GCF_000696875.1 Nestor notabilis
GGTTTTTCCATAGTGATACCCTATTCAAAAAACTTGAAGCTGATATCAAAGATAAGTTTTCTATCTACCCAGATGTCTTTGGAATATGGATTACCTGAAAGTAACTAACAAGTAAAGCTGAATTTGATAGACTATGTTGAATGACATCTACCTGTGTATTTTTTTTTTTAACAAAGCAGTGGCTAAATAGGAGATTCCCTGGAGATACCCTCCAGATAGCTACATTTCAGCCAAGTGGTTTGAAGTAGTTTTCTTTTTCTAGCCCAGATGGCCTTGCATGCAGTATTAAAGCATATGTTGCCCTGAAAGTAAAATGACCTATATAATATTGCTGATCTTGAAATAGGGCACAAAGCATAGACAAGGAAGAAGTGGGTTTGATGTCACTGTTGTCCAGTAATTAATCACACTAGGAAGCTAAACCCAAGAAAGATGTTTCTGGTGGTTAGGTCCTCACTGCCTATCGAGATCTGCCTTAAGTACTAACTCACCGACCAATACCATGAGTTTTCAAGCATGGCTATCAGGGCAGACAGAGCCTCAAGAATCCATGGGACCTCATGTGTGCAAGTGCAGTTGATGATGGTATGTCATAAATCATGTTTGTAGAAGCTGTCCCACAAGACATCAGAGCTTACAGGGCAGACAGAAGACAGTACACTTGGTTTATAGCTACTTCTGAAGTGTTTTTTCATGACAATGTAGAAACAGCCATGTGATTTCCCTTTTTAAAAGCCAAATCTTGCTGGTCTTAGCCTACAGCATCTCCACAAAAGAATTTTATCATGCAACCCCAAACAGAATGTTTTATTCATTAAAATCACCCTTGCTATTTAGAGCTTGATACAGCAGAGTTTATCTGAATTCACAGCAGTCACTTCACTTCCAGTGGGTAACCTGGAGCACATTGCTCACACTGGCACCTTTGGTTGCAGACCTCCAAAAGGACACCCCTGTCTTTGGTCCACCCCACCATGCAAAGGAGCCCATCTCTGAAGGGATGTGGCAAGCTGGGACTGAACAGCATACACTCAAGCAGCAGCAGGACAGCTTCCAGCAACAGATACTTGACAGGAGTGAGGCTAAGGGTGGTGATTCCCTAAAATGGTAATACAAATGGAAGTGCCAGAGGCTACTTCTGAGGCTTTTCATCTTTCATTGTAGGCTTACCCTCAATTTCCTCCTCACTTGCCTGCAGTGAGTAGAAATGTGTTAAGTTTTCAAACCCAAGCATAAGCATGTTGGAGCTGGAGAGGGTCTGAAACATGCCTATGGGTGCTGTGACATAAAGATCACAGCTGGAGATCTGTTGCTGCAACAGGCAGAGCCAGATAGGGCGAAGTCTTCTGGCTGAGGCACTTGCTCTCCACTTTGCAGCTTGACCTATCATAGAATCATAGAATAGTTAGGGTTGGAAAGGACCTTAAGATCATCTAGTCCCAACCCCCCTGCCATGGGCAGGGACACCACACACTAAACTATGCCGCCCAAGGCTCTGTCCAGCCTGGCCTTGAACACCGCCAGGGATGGAGCATTCACAACTTCCTTGGGCAACCCATTCCAGTGCCTCACCACCCTCACTGTGAAGAACTTCTTCCTTATATCTAACCTAAACTTCCCCTGTTTTAGTTTAAACCCATTACCCCTTGTCCTACCACTACAGCCCCTAATGAAGAGTCCCTCCCCGGTATCCTTGTAGGCCCCACAAGAGAGAGGTCCTTCTGCAAGACATGAAATTCCTTAGTTTGACCTGTCAGTATCAGAGCTCTGTGCAATACAGGAATGATCCTATGCCATTTACCTGACTGTTTCCTCATCTGTTAAGGATAGCAAGGATACTGGTTCCAGGGCACCTGAGGAGTGTCACAGATCCTGCCCAGTACTTTCACCTTTGCTGTACCTCATGCCAGTGCTGCTCCCGCTAATCACTAATGGCAAGGATTCCTGTCAATTCACATTGCCTCTGTCAGCCTGCCTTAGCTCTGTGAGACAGTAAGCAAGCAAATACAATGGCACACACACACACACACAAAAAAAAAAAAAAAAGGAAAAAACAAACAAACAAAGGCAGCACACAGATACCTGCTGTGAGTTTATTTTGACAAGTGTCATTTAGATGCAATAAGCTGTGATCATCTCTGCGGTGTGGCTGCAAACAGAAAGGAGCCAACTGGTAAACAAACCCAGGTGCTCAGGAGCAGAGTGCGGCTTCTTTCACTGGGTTGGGGGACTGGCGGAGAGAGGGGGCAATGGGAGCTTTTAGGCTGCCCTTTGCTGTGGGTTG
>NW_009922460.1:0-6910 GCF_000696875.1 Nestor notabilis
GGCTGGGCTTGAACCACGACAATGACTAATATTGATACTGTGTCTTGTGATTTAACCATGATTATGGCACTGTATCATGTCCTCATCCTTCACACTTAGATAAGGGCAGAATCAAGGATTTACAGAAGAGATTGCAACTTTCAATCTGTTTGTATCTTCTTTTGGGCAATTATCATTCCTTTCCTTTAAAAATGAAGTTTCCTTTTTTCATACTCTCTGCTCATTTGCAAGTGAATCACATGTGTCTGAATTACAATTTTCCTTTTGATCAAAATCAGCTCTTTGATTTTGGAAGCCTTACAGATATTTAGTGCTGTAGAAGACTACCAGGAAGGATACATAAACACAGTGATGGGGAGATCTTCAGAGTGATATTTTTCAAAATAATTAGATTAGGTAAGATTAAATTAGAGAAGAATTCTTGATATTACTTTATAAAACTGAAGAATTGCTGTCTGCTTCCTTAGTCACCTTCTTTTGAGAGAATAATTTTAGGTAACTGAAGTCAAGTATTTTAGTGCATTCCCTATGTTCAGTTTATCTTTACCTTACCTTTAGGGTTTTGGCAGAATTAGAAACCCCATGAAAAAAGATGTAGGGATAAAAATAACCTAAAAATACCAGTGCATATATATGACTGAGATCAAATGACCATGTGGAAGAAAAATAAATTATAGTTTGTTTTCTAACAAGAATGAAGGATTCAGTTAATCTTCTTTAAAATAATATCTCTATTCATTTTCATTCAGGCCAGTAAAGAAAAACATATTGCTTGCTTTAAATTGAGTGACTCAGTCCTTGTTGAATAAACCTGTTGCAGAAAAATCCATACACGTAAGAATTCTTTCTGTGGGTACAGAACTGTAAATAAGGATGTACATAAGCATCATCAACTCTATACAGCTTCACAGAAGGGCTTATAAGCATTGTTAAAAATCCGTAATAGCTTTCTGATTGTTTTGTTTCTCATGACCTTTATTTAAAATGAACTTTTATTCTCAGAGATGAAGCTAATACTAGCTTAACAACAAGAAAGCTAACACAAGCTCAGTAAGGATTAAATGTGGTCAGGAAGAAGAAAAGGTACTTTCACAAGCTCAGATCTCAACATATGTCACAAGTCATCATGTGAGATGTCGCATACAACAAACTGTACATGTAACTGCAATTTTCCATGTATATTAAATGTGTCTGCTCAATACAAGTTAAATTCACTCATGAATTTCCAGACTCCTACATCACTTGCTCTGAACCACATTTGCTCACTTGCCATACACCAGGGATTTCAGTATGTACCATCCATTTATTGATAAGAAAGTAGCATGTAGTTCCATCTTCTCTCTATTTCAGGCATTCTGAAAAGGGAAAAGAATATAAACAAAATGGCATATGGCAACTGTCTCACAATATATAAAAAGAGAAAAAGCCAAGGATAAGTAATACATAGTTTGGTCACAAAGCTAGAGTACTGTCTTCCACTTTGTTTTATTTAGACATGGCTTGAGGTAGTAGAAGGCAAAAGGAAATGTTGATACACTTCTTGTTCCTTATCAATTCAGTGTGATCTGAGTGAGACAACGACATCACAAAATTTCATTGAGAATTGTAATTTTCTCTTCTATTTACTTATATGTCTTGTTTCTACCAGTTGGCTTTTCACCAAAATAATCCCATTTCATAGAAAAACTTCATATAGTTTCATAAGTTTCTAAATATTGCACAGTATATGCAGTCACACAGAGGAGAAAAAGTGATATAAAGGAATAACTGATATTGTCAGTAGACATCCTCAAAGCATGGATAAGGTTTCACCTGCAGGTGGAATTTGTGATAAAGGATTTCTTGGTAGATTTCCATTTCACAAATCTCAGTATCTTCTTGTGATTGTAACTAACTGTACGATAGCAATATTGAAATTTCTGTGATGATTACACTAGTCTAGTCCAGCTTTAAGTTAATAGGGATATCAGGGAGATATGATTTGCAGATAAGCAGAATGTAATTTGAAATCTGCTTTTTTCGTTCCACCCTCTGTGGAAGTGACACACTGCAGTATTGCAGTATCTTCACAGGCTTCCAAAAACCCTTATCCTTCACTGCTTGTTTACGTTCCCTAAATGCATATCTTTCACACTCCCAAAAAAAAAAAAAAAAAAAAAGGAATACTTTTTCCCTTATTTGCAAAACAAAACCTTCAATTAAACATACATAAAAATGATAAAAATATCAAGAAAGTTGTGGAAGCTGCCCATTGTTCTCCCTAATTATATCTGTACTTATTCTATATTCCTTAAGTATGTCCAATCCTTAACCTTTCCTTAGATACATCTCAACAATGTGTCTTAAACTGTCATAAACAGAATGGTATTAGCAACAGAAACACTGATGGGAATCATTTGACAGTGTATGTATCTATTCAGTGTCTATGGGTTTAAAAAAAAGGTGGAAGCAGAGAAATAATAGAATGCCATAATTTTGCCTGGAATTAAATAATTTTATAGTAAACATATTCCAATAATCAAGGTATGGCTAAGCAATAGGAAATAGCTGAGAGTACTTGAGTAAGTGTAACTAGTGCATATGATAAAGTATGGTACAGGCAGTACCTTTCACTATGCTACATTTCACTATGTTCCTTCTCAAAAATGAGGACCTAGAGGTTACCACAAAGTTAGAGAGGAACTAACTTTGATGTGAATGAGACCACACATATTTGAAGGCAGAATTTTTCTGTGATAGTAAATATTTCTATAGTACAAAAATAAAAAGGAATAACATATTCAGGGAGCAAAAAGGTTAGGCGAAGAAAGAGAACAAAAGCTGTAATGGCATTCCATATTCTACTGTGGCACAAGAGTTTCTCATTTTTGTATTTATTTGACCTCCCTGACAAGATCCAAGACTTAAAAAATCTGCATATTGGGCAGAACAAAAAAAGCACAAACCCAACCATCTACAGCTTACAATTTCTGCATTTAAAATAAGTGTGAAATCACATCCACCTAAAATGATCAGCAAGAGGTACTCTTCTTGTATTGTTGCAGGATGCACTACCCATTGATAGCAGAAAAAAACATTCAAATGTATTATAATAATAACCTAATTTTAAAAGACATTGCCATAAATCTCTAAAATTCTAAAACAAACAGTTTACATACTGAATCTTTCTATATCTATCAGTAGCATCTGAAAAAAAAATTATTACAAATATTCACAAATTTTAAATGTTATTAAACTTTTTTCTAGAACTTCCTGACAACAAATTCTACAAAATATTTTTCAGCATAATATATGCCATATGAAAAGCTTTTCCTGAGACATAGTCATCTTCTAATTTACAAAAAAGCTACTGATGAATGATTTATCGAGTTACTGATTACATATAAATAGGATGTACATGTAGTATAGTATAGTATCTCACCATTACCACTCTTTCTTATAAAAGACTTAATAATTTTATTTTATCATATATACGGGCAGTGATAAGAAAAACTTCATATCCCCCTCGAGAAAAAAGAGGAAGAGAAACCTATAGAAGCACAAAATAAAAATTACCTCTCACAGTTCTTTATATGGTCTGTATTGGTTGTGAAATCTAATTTGTGACTGTGGAGACAAAACATTATTACTAACTGAATATTATTTTAGGTGGAGCTATAACTACTCTCAATCGGGAGAATCTCCCAGTCATTTCAGAAGAAAGCATTGCAATGTCTATGACTAAACAGAAACGAAAGATTTATTCAACAGTGATTTTTTTTTTCCTTATTGAGGATAACTCAGCATATTTCTCAAGGATTTCGTACCTTTGCCACCAGTGACATTATGCACGAGAAAGAAAAGGATGCAGGTCTTCACTCTTTAGAGCTCTAACTATAAAAAACTGGGATTGAGACCCTTATACAAACCCAGTTATGACAAATAAAGATTTTGTTTATTTCACTGCAAGTGAGATTGTGCACCCATTAAAAAAATAGTGTCTTTTCAAAAATAAAAGAAACATGTTTACACTGAGTTTATATACCGATCTTAATCATAAGATCTATATATAGCTTAACGTAATAAGGCATTTAAATATATACACGTAAACATTAATATGTGTGTAACTAAAATAGACTAATTTTACTTTATAGTTGTGCTCAAATTAGGGATGTTTAACAAGTCCTACAGTTTCCTATCCTATGCCTGCATTAGTTCACCCATAGAACTAAAGAATAGATGATCAGTAGCAGCTGGAGAAACTGGATGCCCATAGCTATTAGATTTTGAAAACTGTAGACCAAACCCTACTTGCTTCTCTACTAAAATGCTATTCACCAGGTATCTCACATGATGATTTTGACTTCCCCCCATACATCTGCTTGGGAAAAAAAACAACCCAAGAAACCAACCAAAGGAAAAGAAGTAAAAAAGAAGAAGGAAAGAATCACACACAGCTCTGGTGTAGAATATTGAAATAAAGAAACAAAATCACAGGAGGCACAGTTTTACATAGGAAGGTAAACATACTGAGTAAGGGAAGAAGTGCTACAACCCTGTTTTGCCTGCATAACACTAGATCCAAAGGAAGAGCATCTTAATGTGACAGTCATGTATTTTGATACTAGACAATGAATACTATGACATTTGTTCTTTAATACACATCAAAACATATGCCTAATGAATGTGTTTTAAGGACCAGATGTGAGCAGAACAAACAATCCTTTCAACAGTGTTAAAAAAAAAATACACTGAAAGCAAATTTGATATACAAAGGGCTCTTTCTAGAAGGAAATGATGATTATTTTCGTTTGCAATAATGCCAGATCATGCAGTTTTTTAATGATGATACTCTCCCCCTTTCATTTTATTCCCTAACATGTTGAAAATATTCCCAGCCTTTTAGTTAGTTACAAAGACACATTTGGCAGACTCATCATCTTTAATAGCATAATTTTTAATCTGCTTTTGTAACCCAAGAGAATCTTTTAATAAAGAGATTCAAGTATTGAATTTTTATTCTCCACACTCCACAGGGCAGTGTCTGACCATGATGACTAATTGAAAGCTAAATTTTATTGCATTATACTGGACACTAATTAGACCAGTTGGAACAATTTTCCAGCAATGTAACATTCACAAAAAAAAAAAAAAAAATCCTCAATATTTATGAAAAAAACTTCAAACTAGTAGGAGTACAGAGAAAGAGACAAAGAAAAGAAAAACTGACTACTTAAAATCATCAGAAATGAAGTGGGAGATGATAACAGAATTAGATTTAAAAAAAAAAAGAGGATTATAATTTAATTAAATTGGTTTGTGTTGCAGTTAGAGCTCATCAGATTTGGGGGTTTTTGTTTGTTTTTTAATATCTTATTTTGAGATAAAGGGTGTTTCAACAGAAGTTGTTTACATAGATGATACAAAACATGTCTTTGTAGTCAACAATGACGACTCAACTTGCAGCAACTTTAACTAAGATGCTCAATCTGAAGTATGCTCTTCTAATAAATGCACTTTGATGTAAACTGACCGTATCCTCCCAAATAAAGGCAGATTCCTGCACCATGAGGCTTTGTAAATAAGTTACACTGTTTGTTTTACTGAGATCCACGTTCAGGTCTGCATGAGATAGCAATATTCATACTAACCCAGAGCATGGTAAATATTTTACAGTGAGAACTGCAATATCTTATACTGCTTTCCTGTGTGTGTGTTGGTTTCATTTGTTTTTTTTTTGACAGAGGACAAAATCTGGCTTGGAAAAAAAAGAAAAAGTACCTTCAGTTATTCCATATTCTTTTCTTTCTTTAACCAATCCAACATCTCTTGAGTCATGCTGAAGAAAGTCCATGGATGCTGTAAACCATGCTAAAACTATACTGTCATACTCCCCTGTAGCCCTAATAGTTCCGGAAAGGAATATTCACTCCTGTCAAATCAACAAGCTGATCTCCTTAGATGGCCACACAATTGCTAGAGCTCACACAGGAAAATGTGAACGCATACCTGAGAGATGGGCACGGGAGAAAAAGGAGAGGGAGAAAGGAGTAAGAACACAAAAGCGAGCAAGCATATCAGCATATGCCAATCATGAAAAAGCAGAGCAAGGTACAAGGCTTCTAAGAATTACATAGTGGAAACACTGGATTTTTCAGGCTTTTTTCTCTCTGAATAAGAGGACGAGACTGTCATCACAATGTGCAGATGAATTCAGTACTTTGATAAACTAACCTTTGAAAATGGTCACTGTAAAATTAATTTTTAAATTGCTTGAAAATTTTCAATAAACACAAGCTATTGTATATCATCAATCTCCAAGCAGCCTCGTTTTGTTTCTTCAAGGGAAAATAATGGAGAAGATGTGCATATTTACATGATTTCCTAGAGTGAACTGAAGCACCCACGTACTTGAATCACAATCAGTGGAGGGAGATGAGTATCTAACATCTGAATAATTTTCAGAAGTAGTTAAGAAGGGGTCAGAACAGACCAGTTCTGTTCTACTTTTATGATCAGTTTTAAGTGGTGTGTGCACCAATACTCAGTCTCACATAACTCATGGTTTTCTACATCTGACTTTTGTTTTGTCTTTTTTTCTTTTTATGGCAGTTGCTTTATAGAGCTAGTATTATAAGTATACTTTTGAAATTCTTAAGACAGAGGTACATTTAAATCGTGGTTTAAGCCCAGCCAATAACTTGGAACCATGCAGCCACTTGCTCTCTCCCCCCTCTTCTTCCTCCCTCCACTCCCGGAAGGATAGGGAGGAGAATCGGAAGAATGTAACTCCCATGGGTGGAGATAAGAGCAGTCCAGTAACTAAGGTATAGTACAATACCACTACTGCTACCACTGATAATAGTGGTAAGAGAAATAACAAGGGGAGAGGATACAATTGCCCACCATCCGCTGACCGATACCCAGCACA
>NW_009922460.1:6938-31500 GCF_000696875.1 Nestor notabilis
CATGATGTGCTATGGTATGGAATACCCCTTTGGCCAGTTTTGGTCAGGTGTCCTCTCTCTGCTTCCTTCCGGCTTCCCCTCCTGCCTGGCAGAGCACGAGACTGAGAAAGTCCTTGGTTGGAGTAAACATTATTTGGCAACAACTAAAAGCATTGGTGTTATCAGCGTTGTTCCCAGGCTGAAAGTCAAAACCACAGCACTGCACCAGCTACTAAGAAGGAGAGAAAATGATTGCTGTAGCTGAACCCAGGACACCTTCCAAACTAACCTAAACCACTTAAAAATAAGCAGAAAAACTGTCCTTAAACAAAGAAGATAAAAGCCATTGTTTTTTTTTCTGGTCACATATTTGCATTCTTTAAAAATATAATCCATTCATGTACTTCATCATTCAAACTGTAGGCACTAAATTTCAAATTAAACCTCATTATAATTATTATTATCTTAAAGCTTTACCAGAACAGTTCTCATTTATATTAAAGAAACTTCTAGTTCAAAGGAAAACTCTTTGCCATGAGAGTCATGCATAATGTTAGACCATTTTTTGTCTCTTGTCAGAAATTAATCATATTTTTGTCATTATTAGTGAGAGCAATTGGTCTTTTCAAGATAAATGCCTCAAATACCTTGTCATGAAATACCCCTACCTGATTAAAATGCCCCTACTTACAGGGTCTTATTTAAATTATAAAACATCAGTCTTCCTCATTCTTCAACTGATGTCAATAGGCAACAGAGGAAAAATAATACATATAAAGAAAACTAAACAGTGCAAAAGTGTGGGTATAAATTCTCACAGGTCTCCAGATTTGTTGTGACGTACATGACAGAAAATGAAGGTGATAATTTCAATGTAGGTGACATTTATCACTGTATTAAAAACAAAATAACAAAACACAAAAAAAAAGAAGCAACAAAAAAAAAACCCCAACCACAGAAATAAACTCCTGCCTTGTTGTAGACAATGGAAGTTTTACAATTCATCTGTTCAGGTTGGTCTCAAAAACTGATGGACAGAGACCACACAGCCTGTCCCACTGCTGGGCTGTCTGCAGGGTGGGAATGTTTATCCTTTTATCCAGCTGGAACCTGCCCTGTTTCATTTTATGGGAATTGTGTCTCATTCTAGTGCCCACAAGAAAGAACCTGACTCTGTCCTCTTGACAACATTCTCTCATCTATATATGTATACACCTCCAGGCTGAACAAACCCTGCCCTCTCAGCTTTCCCTCATGGGGAATGTGCACCTAACCCTTGCCATCCCTCCATAGTTTACTTGCACAGGGGAAACAAAAGCTGGACACAGTACTCCACATGTGCTCTGATGAGTGCTGAGCAGAAGGGGATAATTGCTCCCACCAGCCTGGCTGACCATGTTCCTTTTCATACAGTGCAAGGAGCTCTTGTCCACTTTTGCTGCCAGGGGCTCAGCTCACTGCCCATCAGGCCACAATGCCTTACCCTCAAGGCTGTTCCCAGCCTGTCTGTCCCCAGCCTGTGCTATTGCTGGGGCTCCTCTGTCCCAGAGACAGCACCTGGCACTTGTTCTTGCTCAATTTTAGAAGATCTCTTTCAGCCCATTTCTCCAGCCTGTCTAGGACCTTCTACAGAACAGCCCTGCCCCCAAGCTTCTCAGCTGCTCCCGCTAGTTTGTTGTTATCCTTAGACTTGGAAAGGGTACCTTCTGCTTCCACCTGGAGGTCATTGACAATGGTAGGAAACAGGCCAGTTCCAACGAGAGGTGCTCCACTTGTTACTGTCCTCCAGGCAGAGCACCAGCCACTAACCACAGTCCACTGACCTGACTGCATGACCATTTTTTTTCGCTCGTTCTCATACTCCAGACCATTACTTCCAAACAGATTGCTGTGGAAGACCATGTCTAAAGCCTTTGTAAAGTCAAGGTAAACAACTTTTAAGATCGTATCCGCAGAGGGCTTTTTCTCTCTTATCTTACAGTGAAGCAGCAAAACATTAGACAACATATCAGCTGCTATTGTATGCAGCCAGAAAAACAGATGATCATGAAGCTCCATCTGCAACATGTCAGGATTCCAGCAAGTAAATTACTTATTGTGAGCTGTAAACCAAAGTCTAAAACAACTGGCTGTGGGGCACTTGGGGCCAAGGGATTTAGGCTTAGATTTTACTTAGACACAGAAAATTAGATTACTATCTAAATGTTCTTGCTATCTTGGTCTGGAAGAGAGTTCTGCTAGTATCATAAATAGAAAAGTCAGTGAAAGGAAAGAGCACGTAGAATATGCTTGGCAAGTAAGCAGAACTGTTTGAATATAAGCAGGCAATTCCTATCTATGTCTTATGCAGCGGTCATCATATGCTGCTTCTGCATACATCAGGCAGAGACATCAGCAAGACACTGGATGTACACAAAAATGCATCGTTCAGGCTCACAGAGATCATGGAACAGAACAAAGATACGTGCAGGGCATGCAAAGCAGGAAGACTTCACAGCATGTTGGGAGGTGTCTGTGCTCCTTTCTACCTACTTTCTTTACCTTGTGAAGAGGGCAAAAAGAAAGGCTAAATTCAAATAAGGGGAAATAAAAGCCTAAATAAAGTGATGATTTTGCATTTGACTTCTGAGGAATAGGGAGTACATCATTATCTATCTTTGCTTCTACAAGCTCTAAAACCTTTTTAAAACTTCTGGTTTTGTGGTCTTTTCGTGTGTGGGGGGGGTGCCTCTTTTAGGGGCTTTGGTAATTTGCTCTGTTGGGTTTTTTTTTACTAAGATTTTGTTCTAATCTTATTCAAATCTCTTTTTTTTTACCTCAGCAAGGCAAACACTTTTCTAATTGCAAATAATTTCTTGAACTACAAACATAATAATCATCTTTGTTCTTTAGATATCAGTGATTGCATTGTCACTCAACTTTTTTGGTCTGACAGTATTTCTGGCATTCTTCAAAGGCTGAAATCAAATCTAACATTATCAGTATAAGTGATCTTTTCATCTTCTCACTCAGTGTTATCCCTCTTCCTTGTAGCCTGCAGTATGGATGCTGAATAGTCTCCCACAGCATTTCTGCACCCATCAGCCTTGTAGGATACAATACTACTTCTAGTTTAGGCATGAGAATATAAAGTTTCTTTGTTTTGTAAATGAAGTTAATATGTGATGTTTGCAGTTTTCAGGGATTATAGTAAAAAACACTGTGCAGTCTTGTTCCAGAGACACCCAATAAGTATTTAGTAATTCTACAAAACAGAATTCTAGATTTATCCCATGGCAAGAAGGCAAACATAAGCCAGAGTGACTGACAGTAATTCAAATTAATTATATGACTAGATATATACCCACAAAGGTTGCAAAGAATATGGTATCTCAAAGCTAATTTCTATTCTGACTGCATGTACTGAACAAACCAATCTTGAGAGTCCAAAGGGAAAGCTGTTTAGACATTGCTACCTTATTGCCATAAAAGCTTGTAGAAAATGAAAATGTATCTCTAAAATAATTTTACTAATTAAAAAAAAATACTCTGCAGCGGTATGTGGAAGGAGACAATCTGCTTTTTTAAGGGTATCCAGTCAAAGGAGCCACAAACAACAACATACAGAGGCAAACCTGAGTGACAACTGATGAAAGAACTCATGGTAAGAAAAAACCCAGCCAGTCACACTGATTGGTAAGGACTTGTAGAGCATGAGAAGGTTTTGTTTTAGTTCAGTAAGATTGCTTGACTAATGACCAAATTGGTATGATAAGGGAAGGGAGGGAGATGAACATAGAGAGGAATAAAACCTGACCGATTAACCATAACAAAGACAATACCCAGAAACAAAACTGGTCAATCACAGTAATCGATGGGCTACCAAGAAACTGCAAGCAAATCGTGATTTTGCAACTGATACGGGTGCAAACTTGAGGGCCCAGGGTGTTGTGGGGAGCAGGGAAACTATACCATCTGATGAGGCAATGTACAAGGGAAGGGGGTTCGGAAGAGAGGGTAGGCAGAAATGGGTATAAAAGGGGCCAGTCAACTGTAAAAGGGAGCTGGTTGGTACACTTGTCTGGCTGAGCCCTGTGCTTGATCTCTAGCCTATCCTCTCATCTCATTAAATCTTTTCTCAACTCTGTCCCTGTGTAATCTCACTCTCTAACCCATGCGTATGTGTGCTGTGGGGACTACCGGAGTCAGGCTGAGGCATGTAGGCAAAACTGGCCTGTGATGTCACCTACTGGAGCAAGTGGGTCTCAGCATCAGCTGCAGAAGTGAGTTGGGGGTCTTTAACTTCCAGCCATAGGGGCTAAAGCAGTGTGTATTCCCAAAACCAACTATAGGAGGAACTGGTGTGAGTGACACGAGTGAAGGTCTCTGCAGCTGGAGCAGAACCATGGGTCACAGCTTGTGTTCCTGGTGCCAGCTGCTGAGGGCTTATAAGTGTCTGTATCTTTCCCAAACCAGACATGTATGCACTTGTGTGTGTGTAATTTGCTTTCAAACTGGACTCTATGTCAAGTAGGAGATCGTCAGGTCTGGACCAGGGTGGGCAAGGGAGGTCTTGTGAATGTGGGGTGCATAAGTGATGAGTGTGTGAGTGCTACAATTTTGCCAACAAGCACCAAGAATGTACTAGCTGGTGAGTTGGGGACCAATGAAGCAGGTAAGGAGACTGGGATTGGGCAGGTATGCAGGACAGGCAGTGGGGCTGTGCTGATATTGGAGGGATCAGTGAACGTATGTTTGCTTGTGAACGTGAAGGAAGAGTGGGGAGATTATGTGCGTACATGTCAGCTGAGCTTCTAACATCACTTTACACAGATAAATTCATTTTGATGAATAACACCTTAATGACTGTTCATAACATGCCCAACATGCTCAAGAAGTTTGCACTGGGAGAATATCAGTGTTAAGATGTACTTTCTGCAGAATAAGGTACTTTTCTTGCAAAAATTAATTCTAGGATGCACTTTGACATTCTTGTAGGAATTAAGGTTAACAGTTTTATCTTTCTGAAAGTAAAAGAACATATGGCTGCACCTGCATTTCTGCTTTTCACAAAGATGAAGGATGTATGTCTTTTCTGATTACTATGTTCTGCTACACAAAATTAGTTTAAGAATGAGAACATAGAATTCTGTCTTTTTTAAATGTTTAGCTTTTTCCTTATTTATAAGAACAACAAAATCCTCTAAAACCTGTTTCTAATTTACAGCTAGCATCAGTATCGTTAGATAATGAAAGACAACTCTCTCCTGCTTTTGTTTCCCCTCCTTCGTGTTTTCTTGGGGAAAGAAAAGATCCATAGGAAATAGTGTTCAGCAGTAACAAAAAAAAAACCCAAAACCCAAAACCAAAAAACCCACATTAAAAACATGCTATTTGCCATTCCAAACAAAAATTAAAAAAATGTCAACCAGTGATGAATATTTGGGAAAAACATACATCTACTATGCATTTTATATATAGCATCTCTCCCTGCATGCAATCTAATGAGTTAGGGCTGTTAAAAAGGCTTAAAAACTTTACTACCAGCAACAGTCGTCAAATTCAACTTGTTATTCCAGTTTCAAGCCTCATTCATTCAAGTTAATAGAAATGTCAACCTTCTTTCAAACTGCAATTGCTTGCTTTTTAGGGTTAAAGATAATGAGAGAAGTGACTAAAGAACAAACAAAAGTAACTCTGTCTTGATACACTCACAATAAGCAATGTTAAAGTATTACCCGTTTTGAAAAGAGGAATAATTTTCCTCTTGATATGGCTGCACAATAACTTTTATTTCTGAGGCATTCAAACTTTGAGGAATATAGTAAAGAGAATGATACCAATCAAGGAATATCTCCAAGTACTACAAGAAAAAACTTTGTCATGACAGACAGACAAAAAAAAAAACAACAAAAAAAAAACAACAAAAAAAAAAAAAAAAGAGAGACCATTTAGGACAAAAAGTATTTTGAATATTTCATTCAAAGATTTGATATTTTAATGTTATTACCGCTAAATACTTTGGGGGCTAAATGAACACATATTTTTCTCTTAGTTCTGAAGTAGGAAAGCATCTGATCATAGGCAAGCCACAGAAGGATCACAATATTCCCTGAACTTTCCATACTTGAAAGCATTTTCCTGTTATTCTGAGCTCTTTTGCAGAGAGGTTGTAGCAGCAAGAAGACATAGCAGATGGAGGAAAAAAACCCAACAAAACATAACAGAAAAAAATTCAAACAAAACCAGAAATAGCAGTATTTTCTCAGTGGTACCAAGAAAGCATTAAACTTTGCGATTCTTCCTTCTCATCTCACTTCTGTATATAATTCAGTTAATGTTTCCACTAGCTCACATCTCACCTCATGGCCAACAGAAAGTGCAAGTGCCTGAGAGCATTTATTTTAAACATGAACCACCATATAAACTGCATTAACCAGACACAGCAGAGTGAGGAGAAGGAGGTGGAAAAGGGAAATGAAAGTTTCCAACATCTTTGAATGTGTTACAGCTAAAGAAACCTTGAAGTATTTTATCCTCTGGCCTTACACCCTTCTGCCTCTTAATCTGTTATCTCACTGACAGCCTCTTTGAGTCATCACTCTGAGCAGTCTCCTGTTTTAATGCCCTTCTCTCATTAGGCAGCAGACTGTTTTCATCAAGATAAGAGTTCAACTGAAATCTGTTCAGTTGTTCTTAAAATAAGCTTTTTCAGCAACACAACATGGATTTTAAATGTCTAGGGAAATTTCCAGCCTTAACATTTTTCAGTAAATATGATTAAAACAATTAAAATATTTTCCCTTCTCTTTGAGAAATAGAATATTTCTTTTCTTTAAAATGAGTTCAATTTTACTGCACAGTGTGTTCCTTGCTTTTGACATTTAACATCATGAATGATTGATAACTTAGCATTACTTAGGTAGGAGATTAATCTCTATGTAGATTCAAGAGTAGGAAGAAAGAAACATTCAAATTCTGTGTCTCTATACGTGAACTGCTGTAAATTAGAAATGTCAAAAATGTAATTCATCAATTTTTATGCATTGAAAGAGCCTTGTTTTTCTTTAAAAATGCTACCCAAAGGGAAAAGAATTCCTTAGGCCCAAACCATATCCAAATATATAATTTGTATTTAAAATATCTGCAACATTCCTCATGCCATTTAAATGCCCTGCCATTTAAAAAATAATTAAAATACAGGAATAACCATTAACATCCCATGTAGCATAGGAAATATAGAACATATAATGGTCATAGTATCCAAAACATGTGTAGCAAATTTAAAATAATTACACATGAAAAGAATTTTTAGCTCTAGCAAGTTAAAAGAACCCCTAAACATTTAACAATATCAGGAAATAGCTTGAAAATTTTTACTTGCGTTTGAAAGGGCTGACATGGAGACAGCTTTGTGGGTTATGCCTGTGTCTCAAAACTGCTTCAGCAAAACAAACACCAGCAAAATGGCCACAGAGCAAACTGTCACAGAGCAAGTAACAGTTATAACATGATATATGCCAGGCACAATCTACTAGCATAGGTAATGGCTGCCAAGGATAATTGTTGACCGGCTGTATGTCAAAGTTGGACCTGCATCAAGCTTTCCTGGACACAGTTATATTTTTATTAAAATTCATTTTCTGCTTTCTGATGCTCCACCAGCTCCAGAGGAAGCCCATGACTGCCCTCACAAACTTAATTTCTCTTCCATTCCCATTCAGGTATTGGGGGACTTCTTCATTAGCAGATCCTTATTTTGGGGGATCTTGGATAATGCAACGCATTCAAGAATCAGTCAAAGTGAGACCCTAAATATATACTTTCTGAATATCTTGACACATAAATAAAATCAATCTTTAAAGTAGAAAAGGGCAATGGAACTTTCACCTAAAACACACTTTAAAGACTAGTCTGTTCTTTATAGAAAACTAGGACAATAGATGAACTATTATGTTACTCTGCAAAATATAATCATCTATATTTTATCTTCCACTCAGTATAGAACTCTAGAAAACAATCAAATTAAATGACTTACAAAATAAAATTAAAATAATCTGATAATATAATACGTGTAATATAATTAACGTAATGTCATTGATATGATATGAAACAATATGATATGATATGATGAGAACAAATTGATTAAAGGAATTCAGTTTTCTGATTAAGACTTTGGAAATACATCATAGCTAGAAACCAGACACTTGCACATCTTAGAATGAAAAGCAATCAAACAGAAAGTGAATGTACTTAGTGTTCTTCACATGCATTGCTCAATATCTTAATATATTTCCACACAAAGTGAATATTTTCACACACACAAAAGCTTGTCTTCTAGGTAAATGAAATTTTGCCTAATAATATCTTTGTAGATGAAAATGTGTTTGCTAAGTGAGCTATTGTTTAAAATAAACATCCCAAAGTACTACTCTGTTGTATCTTTTGAAAGAAGGTTTCATTGTGTCAAACCAATATCTGAGAATAGGAATACTGAATCATAAAGCACTTGTAATGATTCAGTATCTTGATGCGTCACCTCATTTTCTTAACTATAAATCTATTTGGAAAGTCTTGCCACAACATTAGCTGTGATCTACTGAGCTAAGAACATACTGTATTATCTCTTTTGAGAACTGGAATGCATGTTTGGTTACTGCAAGTAACGTGCTCTCATTCCCAAATATATAATTGAATATAACTAGAACATAACAATCTTCTTTTTGCACACACACAAAAACTGTGCTAAAAATCATAATTAACTCTGAAAAGTCAAAAGCCAGAAAAATGCCTGAATTACAGTCTACATTCTAGTGCTTTATGCTTCATGGTGCAAGTTTCACTTCAACAATTGAATACCATCACCAACATTTTGCCCCTAATTAATTCATTTCCTGAGATAGATGGTATTCACTGACTGTGGAGCTATTCACATGGAGCTAACTGGGTTTTCAGTTTTTTATTAGTGGGGTTTTTTTCCAGTTGTTCACTGTGTGCATCCATTCATTATTTACTGCACATTATCCAAACTCTGTACAGAATACAGATTTATTAATTTTGTCATGGGGCTTTCTCTGGTTGTCTCACCACTGCATTTATCACCACTATTCCCATCTGAGACAAAAATTACTTGTGATCATTATTAGGCCTACTTAATGTATCAGGAGGTGACAGAGAAATTAATGCTAAATAGTTGAACATGTCTTTGCATTTGAAGCATCTAGTTTTTTTAAAGTTCTCAACAGCATAAGAGACTTTTCATGTTCATAGCACAGATCCTAAAATAGTTTAATTATTCATGCATTCCGGCCCCAAGTTCCAAAACTAGACGTGTGGAAGACATTAGTGACTTGCTGCAGGCACTTTGTTTATGCAATTTTCCTAGCACCACACATTAAATTTGCAGCCACAGAAGCCAGGCAATGATCTGCCATCACGGCCACAAGAATTTTTTGAATTCACTACGTGGCATTTCTGAGCAGACTGAACAACACTCTTACGGATTTGGTTCATTCTCAGAGCATTACTGTGTTGGGTTGACCTTGTCTAGGCACCAGGTGCTCACAAAGCTGCCGCTCCTCAGCTGGACAGGGGAGAGAAAATACAATGAAAAAATCGTGGGTTGAGATAAGGACAGGTAGAAATCAATCAACATTTATTGTCATGGGCAAAACAGACTCAGGGAAGTTAGGAACTAGGAAGGTTATCTACAGTTTTGAAATTTTTCGCATCTGCATGTTATACAATTGTGTTTTCGTAGAACATCAGTTATAAGTTGAATAATATTATTATGAGATTCAATCATGTTACTCTTAGTCAGAAAAGTGACTATAATGCAAGTGGACACCAAGCCAACATTGTCACAGATAGACTGAAGACTCTATGTCCCTTTGAATCACGTAATTTAGAAAATTCTTATAAAGCAAATTTGATTCCAATAATACTATTATCTACATATTTCCACAAGTAAGAGATTGAACATCTGAGCTTTCTTCAGAAAAACTGTGACATTTATAGACTGAACACTGTATTCAGACACTGGTAAAGACAATATAAATTGGTAAATAGTAAGATAACAGGTATACTATAGAGAAACAGTATCTGAAATGGCATGTATTGGAAATGATCCTTAATTCTTAGATAAAATATATGACTCCAGAAATTTCCCATGAAAAATGGTAATTTATTTCCATACATACACATACAAATTACAAAATTATTCTTTAAATTTTTCCTCTTGAACCACAGTAACTGCTTTAGGTTTAATAAAAAATAATATAGTAACAATTCAATAAATGAAAATATCATTTATCTTGTGCACTTAGAATCTAGCACAGCCTCTTTTAGTTCTCTGATGGGAGCATCTTGCACAGAAAACACTGTTGAAAGCCGTAAGTCTCTGAGTTTCAGAAACCCAATCTTCCTCTCTACCAATAGTAAATCTTATTTAATCTTTGCTAAAACCTTTTTGAAAATACTACAGACGGATAGAATCTTAAAGAACAGGATGTGATAAACTGGAAGAAAAAGATTTCTCATACTGCTGGAATAATAACATACGTTACTTGAGGTCGATGTGGAATGGTTTAATGATTTAATTAAATGGCTTTAATTGTTTGATGAAGAAGTTCAACAGACATTTGCTAGAGACAGCTCGATATGCTTAATTCTGCTTCGGAAAGTTAGGAAATGCAGTATTTTCTTGTCCACACTCTTGCAGTTCTGTGATAGAGACGGATTTGGAGAGCCTTTTCACGAAAGACACTTCAGCTCCAGAATATACTTTGAGTCAAACCTACCAAAGTCATCAGCACATACAAAACACGTGTCTAATAAGTTTTATTTTTGTTTGGTATTTATCTTTTGTAGTCATACTAAATGGAATCTTGATTTGTTATATCCACTAAGCTAGGATAACCTGAAAGTGAATCTGCTGCAGAATATGAAGTTCAGTTCAACCTGCTCAATAGCGATAAACTAATAAATGGGACTAACATGCTTTGAAGATACAGGAAGAATAATGTAAGACTAGGGTGCTTGGTTTCTTGGCTCAAATATAGATTTAATGTGTGGTGTCATCTGATCCCATTTATGTGATGAAAGAGGCCTGTGCAGAAATCAAATGTCAGATGTGTGTCATCATTATTTAAGTGTAGCCCTAAAATGCTGTTCCATATCTGAACTATTTCACACAGACAAAAAAAAAAGCAAAGCACTGAAATACACTATATAAAGAATGTTTTAATTGAGCATGAGAGACATTATGCATCACAACAAACAGCTTAGATCAGTTTTCAGAGAACATAAGATAAATTAAAATGAACTTGAGGTTGCATATGTTTTTCCCTTATAGTTATTTTTGTTTAAAAGAAGCTGAGAAGACAAAGCTGGTTTCTGGTTTATAGAAAAAAATCAAATCAGTGTTTGAAAAGTTCAGCATATAGTATAAAGTGCATTTAAAAGGAGATATGCGGATAATAAGATATGAAAGGCCATAAAACTCATTAACTACTCTCAATAAGTAGGTCATAAATTATTTCAGTATTTGCAGAAGAGAGATTAGCTCCCAGACCAAGCTATTTCATATAAAGAGAGAGTTTGGTCTGCTAAGTTATAACAATATACTTGTTCATCTTACATACAAAATTTGAAATGTTGAAAGCCTGACAAAGTAATGCTTAGGTAATAAAATACTGTTGCATGCAGAAGAAAAGAGCATCAAACACAAACATGAAAAAAACAGCAATTTGTGCTGACAGTTTACCTCAAAAACTCTTAACAGCTGGAAACCCATAAAAGACATCACACTGCAGCAATGCCACAATCATGTGTCCTGTAAGCTGACTGGGGAAAAACTACAATACTCAAGTCATTACACACAGATAAGGGAGGAGAGGATGATGAAAATGCTATTTGTCAGATCATACTGGCCAGAGAATGGGAGAATTTGTATCCAGGCCAACAGGTTCATACAGAAAGCAACAGTGCCAAAGCCTCCAGGGGAACATTCTCAGAAGTCAAAATTAAGAGCACTCTTCTGAAAAGAGTAGCTTTTTCCCTGAGATTCTTCTATTTGGAACACCAGCTGGCTAAAATGGCAGCACCACCAGACTGGAGTGAAAGCTGCTAGGAGCCGAGTTCTGAGAAAACCAGCCAGATGCAATATGAAACTGAAAAACAAAACAACAAAACAAGATGACTAATTAACGAACTGTAAAATATTTGGAAAGCCATTCAGTACATACATCTTCTTAAGGAAAGTAAAAAATATTTTACAAATCTTAGATTCATTACGAGGGGGGTATATGCACATAGGTTCTGATTTACTGTTGACAGGAAGTGAAACATCAATGCCTGCTTGTTTAATTTGTAAACTGAAATGGCTGGCAGAGGCTAAACACGCAGAACTCTGTACAGGCAATAGACTGCCATGGTAAGCCTTACAGCATCTGATCACAATCCCGCCAAGCTGGCAGCTGACAGCATGGAGCCACAGCTACCTTGGGGGAAAAGAGGATGCAGGGGAACACAAAGTCTCAGCTCTGATACAGGGAGGACTTGTAAGAGCATATTGAATCTGAAGGCTGGGCTACTGACTTCTATGAGTTACTGAAGGGACTGCCCCCAAGCATGCAGTCTCCAGTTTTGTAACAGCTTCCTGAAGGGGCATAGAAACTGTGTTCAGTGTATAGGAGGAGTTTACAGCTTCAAACAGACATTATCACACTAAGCAAGGTAGCAGACATGCCTGAGAAAGAGATGGTATGAACCAAAGTGAATCATAGAATAGTTAGGGTAGGAAAGGACCTTAAGATCATCTAGTTCCAACCCCCCTGCCATGAGTAGGGTCACCACACACTAAACTATGTTGTCCAAGGCTCTGTCTAATCTGGCCTTAAACACCGCAGGGTTGGAGCATTCACAACTTCCTTGGGCAACCCATTCCAGTGCCTCACCACCCTCACTGTGAAGAACTTCTTCCTTATATCTAATCTAAACTTTCCCTGTTTAACTTTAAAGCCATTACCCCTTGTCCTACCACTACAGTCCCTAACAAGAGTCGCTCCCCAGCATCCTTGTAAGCTTCATCCATAAGCTCTCTGTTGACTCCTCACCTATCCCCAGGCAGAGTTCCATACTCTCCAGCCTATCACTGACATAAATAGCAACTCCTCCTCCCTGTCTGCCAGACCTGTCTTTTCTAAAGAGACGGTAACGTTCCATTCCAACACTCCAGTCACAGGAATCATCCCACCATGTTTCTGTGATATCGATGACATCGTATCTCTGTAGCCTTGCACACATCTCCAATTCCTCTTGTTCGTTTCCTATAGTACGGGCGTCTGTATAGAGACATCTGAGCCAGACTCCAAATGATGAAGATGTTTATAATTTACTCTGGTCCGGAGAGCAATTTTTCCCTCAACTTGGGATCCATATTAACTCACCTGAAGGGTTAGCCATGTAAAGCCCCCTCCATTTTTTTTTAATAGTCCTTAAATATAAATACAAATATACATATACATATACATATACATATACATATACATATACATATACATATACATATACATATAAATTGCTGTTCAGCATAGCTGGCCCTATTTTATCCAAGAACACAACAGTTGAAAAAAATACAGCTTATCTTGTTTTAATTTCATGTATTTAAAAAAAGCCTCTAAAATGCTTGAAGCAACTCTTTAATGTTGAAAAGCAAAGGCTTTTTCAAGATATACTAGTTGAATTCAGGTGTGAAATTCAGAACTGTCATCATTTCTCATCTGAATCCAGTTGAAGACAAGCTCCATCCATCCAGTTCTGTACTGTTTATTTGCAGGGCTGTTGGTGACTTTCATCAATTGTATTTTTTGCTACATGAACTCCAGAACAAATCAAAATTCATACTTAGAAGAATTCTTTCCAACCAAAACCAATTTTCTTGGGTTTACATCAATGTTCTGTGGTAAATTCAGCTGGAATTTTTAAAATCACCCCAAATACATAAAAATATTTGCATTTACTTCAGCTTTAGTTATATTCCTGGAGCAGTGTTGAGTCAAAACGTGAAGGAATATGAATAGGAACATATACAAGGAACAGAAATGTAAAAATTAGCTTTTCCATCATAGTATGTTCTCCCACCGTTTTCTCTTTCCATACCAAAGCTTCAAAATGGTGTGTTCCATGTTTTCTGCTCTTCCCTGTTTTCCGCAGAGAGGAAATGTGCTTGCCACAGACGTTTCAGATGGAAATCATTGTATGATCTGTGCTCAGCTGACTTTAATACTGACCAGTATCAAACTGAAAAGGAAGTATGAGTCCACAGCTAGTGGAGCTATTTCCAAATGGGACCTCTCATATGCTAACTTTGGAAGAGGCACCTTAAGTTTTGCAGGCTATTCAAGACAAGCTTTCCACTGGTACCTCTTCTCTAGTACAATTATTTCTAAGGGACAAAAATATACATTTTCCGAAGGCAATTAATGCCTAAACAACATGGTAAGCTGAACTTCCAAACTGACCTGCAACATATGAATATGCTGCTATTGAGGATGTATTTGTGCATATAGTAGGACAACTTCTGTATTTTCCCTTCTGGTAGGGAATATTATCTGTTGCAATAGGACAGAGCTTACAGTCCTGCGTCTAATGCTTCCAAGTGCATTCCTAATACTTCCAAAGAAAATAGGTTTTGTTCTTTCAGTTCATACCTAGTGGACATTGGGCTACATCCTAAGGTAAATGTACTTTTTTGAGTTCAACCAAGTCTCTAGTGAACAGTAGTTCTTTCCAGAAAAATAATAGACATAAATCACTATAATTCATTAAGAAAAAAGACATATTGTTATTGAACAAGATGTTCTAAATGAATGGTGAATCTGAACTTTTAACTTCTAGAATAAATGAACAGTCATCTAAATGTTTATGTTATTGTCAATATAATAGGGGACACTGCCTTTAAATGTACATAAATTAAATTTCATAGTCTGTTAAAAGCAAGAGATATCAAGCTGGTTTGGTTTTGTATACAATTTTTATTTCTTTTCCACCAAAAATATAAGCTACACTATAATTTTTGGCTGACCTGAGAGCTTTGAGATTATTGTTATTAGCATTATGGGTTTTATTCATTCAGTAGAGCTTTGAGGTTGGACTTACTTCCAGATCATAAGCTTTCCCAAGAGAGCAGGTAGTCCAAGCTTTGAAATTTTGTTCATAAACACAAATAGAACACTAAATCCCACTGTATCCAGTCAATATAAAGAAATACATATTTTGTGGTTACTTCTGGGTCCAACTAAAAATAGGCAAATGTAACTGGTTTTTATTAGACTTGGTATGTAATTTTAAAAAATATGAAATGAAGTTATCAAAAATCATAGTTCCAAAAGGCCCTTGAGTAATGTAGTTAAAGACAACTGATAGCACAACTGCACAAAAACAATCAAATGGTGTTTGCCTGGCAAGGTATCCCAGTCTTTCTGTTTTTTTGATTTCCACTTGTACTCCTACCTCATGTGATGAGGGAATCAGACATGCTGTGATTACATGTAGGAATGTGAGCCTTAATCTAAAACCTAAGGGGCAGAAACCCTTCAAGTCTTCTCCTCACAGCCTTCATGGTTCACTGCTGTGTGTGTATTTTTGTCCAGCCAGCCGCAAGGAGTCTTCCCAGATGGTTAGATGCCTCCTATGATGTCTAGCTGAACTGAAATAGCAAGTGAATAGCTAAAAAGGCACTGGTGTTCAGTGCTACTGCATTGCTGGAAACATGCACCCCTTTAGACCTCAGGGGATTCACCTAGATTTCTCTCTGCTGGAGGTGACCTTGGTCATTGCCATAGCTTTTTGGCAGAAAGCTCTAATCAAGTCAGTAGGCAGAATTTCAGCTTAAAAATCATGCTGATCTAGATTATGTCTATATAACAATATTACATTGTACTACATAACATGTTAGAGATATAAGGTCCATACTGGAATTTTCAAGTTTAAAACTTCAGGAGTTAAAACTTTTAGAATTTTGTCTATATGCTGCTAATCTCACAAGATTAGTATACTGTTGTTGTGCTGTCCAAAGACCTTTGCCACAAGCTTGTACACAAGAGCTCAGACCTTGCAACATTTGCTAATACAGTTGTTAGTAAGTAGTGAAATAAAGTAATGATGTAAACTGTAAAGTATAAGGAGCATGCCAGGAACAACAGAGAGATAAGAGATTTCCCTCCCTTCCCTCTTCTTTGGCCATAAGCATAGATGTTACCTTCAGCTGTATTTTGACAAGAACACTGGATGTAACAAATCAAATTAGAGCAAAAATCACTCTAACCTGGAAAAAAAGTAGCTTACAACAAGGAAGAAGAGGTAAAGGGAAATCCAAGTTTCTGACTGGAGAGGAGATGAACTTCTGTGATGGCCTTGGCCGAGTGTCATTATTAGTGAGTTCAAATAGTAACATTTGTGACCCTTTTCTCATATGCATAGAGTGATACACCCTGCATTACTGTAACGCCATTTAAGCCATCCTCTTTTGAAGGAGACTGATCATGAGCTGTCAAGACACACACATTGATCCTCATTTTTCTTGCATCTTCTGTAACCTAGAGTGTCTGCATATAGTGCATAGATGTGTGAATTTTTTCACTACCATAAACAATGTTCCAGCTGTAGAAATATAAATAGTGATACATGGTAATGATACATATGTGTGTGCACGTGTGTGTATATATATTTATAAATAACTTATGTTATCATTATATGCTATATAATATTTATATTATCATGTTAAATAACATGATATATATTATTTATAAATGTATGAATTTATATGTACAAGATATCTAAACCTTTAAGATACTAAGGGTTATGGTACCAGATAGCCAAACCCTTAAAACACTAAAGGATACTTTAAGACTCCTGAGGTTAATGAAATTGGTCACTGGCAAATGTTTTATGTCTAGATGAAGAGAGATTCCTGGTCCATCTTCACTGCATGAAAAAGCTCATTTAGTTTCAGTGAAGTTAGTGAGAAAATTGTGACGATAGGGATAAAAACATGTCATTGCAGATTAACTCTCAAGAAGATTCACTTGGCACAAACATCTTCTCTGAAAATGGGTCCAGAAAAAACATAAATCAGATGGCAGGCTTCACAGAGTGAACAACTGAATTTAATTAAAATCTATCTCATCTGCCTTCAATTTGCCACTGATAGCCACCTCTGAATTAAAAAAAATAAAATAAAGCTGATTTCATGAGAATGCTGGAGAACATTTGCCTAACTGTGCCATATAGTAGTAACTAGAAGAATTGTATTGCCATCAGTGTGAAAACCTTTCTGTGCTTCAGGCAAATATCATTCTACTAAAGATGAAAATTATAGCTGGATAATTTTGTATAAGAAGCAATTGCTTGATTTGTGGAGCTGGCTGAGAGCATCAACGATGCTACTCTATTACACACAAGCTGGATATCAATAATACGCAGTGTAGCTTGCAACACATTTTTAAACAGAACAACAGTTCCTGTAAATTTCATATATTGTGTGACTGACATTTTTTATCCAACAGAGTATTCAATTTCGTCATTGTAGCTGACTAATATTTTGACTAACAAATATTGCCAGATGCTAAATAATCTGTCTTAAAAGGACAACATGAAAAATAAGGATTCCCTGTGCGTTAAAGTTAGCCAAATTTAATGGAATGGGAGCAGATCCTTTTAATTGCTATAACCACATTTAGTCCAGACAATTTCAACTCGGTGTTTGGTTATTTTTTTTCTCATATTTTATAGGGTATCACAGTCACTGTGATTATTATGAGTGCTGCTGGCCTTGTTTCCAAGAAGCTCTGAGGATTTAATGAAATAATACCAAAAATTTAATAACCAGAGCACTGAATGGATTATATGTGACAAAGGATCTGTTAGCATGTATGAGGATTTATACAGAGAAATTTCATTCAGTGAAAGATATTGAGAGGCTGCTTCAGAAGGAGATTAACAGTTCAGAAAGCCAAAGAAAACATGAACGGAGCAACTAAAAATAAGAACAGGGAGACTGCTTGCCAAAAAAAAATAAAAAAGCAGGTTTTTTAAGGAAAATTGTAAAGGAAATTGCTCACAGGTAGATTGCGTAGTATGTTTTTAATATTGTCAGTATGACCTATTTGTAACCTACAATAAGTAAAATGGTGTGTAAGTAAGAATTAATAGCATTATTTTTGTATTAGGATTTCTGTATTTTTGTTTTAGGATTGTTGATCATTTAGGGCTTAGTGATATTGACCATAAAAAGTTATGAACTAAGAAGAATTCTGGCAGTCATCAAGTTATAAAACACTTTCAGGATTTCCTATGAAGAATTAAAAGTAAACACTGAAACTTTTAAGACAAGACATGCTCTTGAGAACCCTACGCTCACAAATGAAACTAAAAAATCCTACTAAGGGGATAATGCCAAGCTGGAGAACTCCTGGCTTAATAATGTTCTAATAAACCTTTTTTAGCCTCCCTCCTAGATTTGGACAGAAAATTATTTATTCGTCTCAAAGGTTTCCTTGTTTCTCAGCCATTATTTTTTTCTTTTTATTCTTGAGCATTGATATGGTTTTATTTCTAGGGTTTTTTTTTTCCTAGTGAACCTAGACATAAATTCTATTTCCATTTTTAGAATCGATAGTAACTGCTATGCACTTCTCTTTTTAGTAAATACTTAGGGTTTTGTATTAACAATAACAGTGTTTAGTCACTGGAACAGCTGCCAAAGGGAGTGACAGATTCCTCATCGAACAAAAATTTTATGACATAAAATATTAAAGGCATAGTCCAGTTCAACTGTAGATGAACATTAAAGGTCATACCAGCATGACCTTACGCTTCTTCTTTGCCCTAAACTTTACAATAAAGGATCAAAAATGCTGCAGTTCCACACTGTAATTCAAGGGCTTGATTCCTATGGTTCCATTCTTGTAATTCACATGAAGTAGGTTCACTCAAGTCATGTAAAATTGGAGAAAAACTACAAATAAAGGCTCCCCTCTGCTGCGATGGAGAGACGGGACGCAGCTTGATGCAAGCAAGATGTCGTTTTATTACAGTTATCCATACACATTTATACTTATTCCTACCTAGCGTGTCTCATACGGATTGGTCCATCTTTTACATTAGGCACACACTGATTGGCTAACATAAGATAAACTATTAGTCAGGCATTCACACCTCCCCCAGTAACATCCCTTTCTTATACAACGAGTTAGTTCTTCTGATTAAGGTCAGCTTCTTTCTTCTTTAACAACCTTTCCAGCCCGTGATTGATGAGCAAGCACTGGGCCTGTGTTTTTTCACTCCTCCTCATCAAAACTTTTACCCTTATCTCACTTTTCCAAGGTTTTACGACTAACAGGCTCCAACAGTCTTTTACCACCTGGACGGTGCTGGGGAAGTCCTGCTGAGAGTAGCCAGCTCTTATCCTTATCTTACTTTTCCCAAGGTTTACGACCAACAAGTTCCAACATGTCTCCTTTTGTCAGCTGGACAGTACTGGGAGTCCTGCTGAGAGTGGCTACACCCCTCCCCCATTTTTTCTAAATATTTAAGTCACAAACAACTGAACAGGTTAACACTTTTAAAAAGCAGACACTAGAAACAGTTAAGAAAGAAGATGAAGCCTCTTCGTACATTCATATGTTAAACACAAAATACGCTAGTTTCAAACAAGGAGCCTTCATACAGAAAGATACATACTTGTGTCAGTGGAGTTCATAGAGCTTTCCCAAACTCATGATCATAGGAAAATATATGTTTCTTAGCTTGAAACATGACTTTCACATGCTTCCTCTACTTTGCGATACTTTTTTTTTTCTTTTATTTCATGGGAGTAGTCTGCCAGACTTAAATTGCTGGAGCGCTTACCTCTTTTCAGCTGACCACTTACAGACCAATTTGAACTCTCCATGTAATTATTATTGAAAAAACAGGTATCTCTACTTCGTAACAGAGTAATAGTAAATTATTAAAAGATAAATATGGGATATTTAGCATCACAAACCAAGTTATAAAAATGATTAATAGAATATCCCCAAAATGCTTTTATAAATAAATCACATAGACAGTACTGAAATAATGATTAAATCCCTGCTTAACTCACAATATCGCTAAAGATTAAGATGATGTAAAATAATTAACTTATAAATTGAGCTGGGATATAAAAAGGTTTTTCTTATCTGCCTTTTATTTTATTTTTCATGGGCTGCATGTAACTAGATGATTTTATTTTTCTTTTAACAGTAAAGCTGAGCCTTTGATAAAAGAGTTAGACATAAACATAACATGAAGCCAATAGTAAGATATGTGAGTTTTAAAGTGCTCCAGTTGCAATAACATGGATTTGAAAATGCAAAGTTTTAACATGGAAGACTCCCAGCAGCCCAGAATCAATGTCCTCAGGGCTAAGCTGTGAACAGACTCAGGAGAGAAAGATCAGCAGGCCACACTGACCCCAGGTGACTCCCTTTGTCACCGGTCTGAGTTACAGTAGTTTGAAAACATAAATGATATGTTTACTTTGCACTGTACAAAGCATTTCAAAGTAATTCCATGGCCAGAAAAATGTGTCAACATATCTGTGTCCAATTCCACATTAATATAGTTACTTGGTTTCTAGGCTGTGGGTTTATCATATGTAAGCAATGCAGCTCTAGGATGTATAGGTTGTACCAATGTTGCTCCAAGCAATTCTGGATGTTACATCCCGTGGAAGGAAATTGTAAACAGACTTAATGTAAAATCATGGCCTCTCAGTTTCCATTCTACGTCAATTGCAAAGACCATTCATGGATAAGAAATACTTTTACCATCTTGTGAGAAATGCTGATATTATAAAGAAAAATCCCACAATTACTAGGAACAAAAAAAAAAATTAATGATTTTCACTAAGTTAAAATAATTAAATAATTCCATGCCAATGTTTTTTTAACATTTGTAATGTAACTGGTTTAATAAACACATTTTCAACTGTAAACCAATGTTCTTCATTTAAGGAATTAATTGAAAAAAAAAAATACGTTTGTAGTTTTTCTTTTAAATTTAGAAAATTGCCGATATTAACTGTATCATTAAAAAAAATGTTGCTTTGGATTAATAATATGATAGGTAGCAATGTTATATCAACTATAAGAATATATTTACCCTGAAGAATAGTACAGATTTATTAAGTTTAGTCACCTATGATTGATATTTATCAAAGTTATACTAATTGGAAAAATATATGGTAGCAATGTGGAGTATGTTTACAGGGTTTTACAGAATAGTAACTGGTGAGATTTGATGTGCTTGTGTTTTGCTATCTGTCTGTGTATGTCATAAAAATCAAGATCAACATTTACCCTCCAAATATATCATCTGTTCTCATTTAGATTATACATCCTGCCTCCTCAAATCTTAATTCGTTGTGTATGTATGTTTGAATGATCAATTTCAGTTGACTTATAAACACTGGTGAGAAGAAATACATGTTAAGTACACACATCTAAATAAATAATTTATAATTATAACAGATTCCTCTGAGAAGCTTTTGCTAATATTCTGTTCCAGATGGCAGTTTCCTAATAAGCTTAAAAGCTTCATGGATAAAATCCTGGACATTGGAACTGATAAATAAATTGCTTTAAAACAAAGCAGAACAAAAAATTTAGAGCTGCAGAGGTCAGTCGGTGCTTCGAGCCCTGAGGTTTTAATTTCTCTAAAGCATACAGATAAGAGGACCATCTGCAATCTAATTCAATGTAGAGATGGCTGTGCAAAACTAATTCCTTGCCAGAGGCAGAAAAAGGTTTTGGTTTTCTATCTATCTGTGGACTGACTTGCTTATAGCAAATACATTTTTGTTCTGTAAAATGAAACAAACAGAAAAAAACCCTGAATAAGAGTGCTTGCAAAGAACAAGGCATTAAGAAAATTAAGTAAAAAGATAGCTTTTCAAATTCTAAATTAACACTTTAACAGAAAAGATAAAAACAAGACAATAAATCGAAGTGAGCAGTACTTGAAAAATACTGAAAAAAACTGATACTTAAGGAAAAACACAACGCATTTGCACTTTCAAATTCTTGCTGATAAATATACCAAGAACTAGCTACAATGAGAGAGCCAAACAATCAGTGCCTCCATATAGCTTTCTTCAATCTTTCTTCTATAATACTTTGACATGCTCAAACGTATTTAGTAAAAATGCATCTAGCTATTTATCATAACAACAATGTAAAATGTTTATGAAGAGAGAAACAAAACCCAAAACAAACCAAACCCCTCTGAAGGTAATTAACAAACATTTTGTTGTCAACTGGGCTGTCATTCCAAAAGAGATCTGCAGAAGGTCAACTTGAGCAACACCAGTTTCAGTGCTTTCTCACAAGTTGATTTGTGTAGGTGACAGAACAAGGGATACATTCTTGGAAGTTTTTTGAGTACATTAAATAAAAAAAAAGTGAGAACAGTGTGGTGAATGAGAGCAGATCTCGAAATCTTATTGATGAAATGGTGATATCTCGAAAGTCAGCATGAAGTAATTGCAAACTTCTATGGTGAATAAATCTTTAAGATCTTCAGAACCATCTTTCCATGCCTTGATACAAATCCAAATTTTTGGCAGAAGTCTGCATGGAAAATTACAGAGCAAAAAAAGACAGCTTACACAGTTTGCAGTGTTCTGGAGGCACTAAGAGTCCCCTCCCTTCTTCATAAGACATTTGTTCATTTTTATCAGATAGTATAATTATGAGATTATCTCAAATAAGATCTTTCTTTTCACACATCTATTCTCCCTGAATATATCTATTTCACAGATTTCCCTAGAAAGTCTACTGGAACACCAGAAAAACATGGGAAGAAATTGGCCTAAAGAATAAATTCCTAAAGAATTAGGTTGCATTGAGTCTATATCAGGAAAACTCTCCACCTTCAAAAATATAGTCTCAGAAATCTTTAGTTTTTCTCTGGGTCAGCTTAAATCACATTTCAGTCCATCAGCACTTACAATTAAGACTTCAACAGTTTAATTTGTATTTACTATCTTTCATGAGATTATGATTTTTTCCTTAATTATAAGGTGATTAAAAAACACATCCCCATTTATTTTACAATGAAGATTACCACTCTGTCCACAAATGATGACTACAGCAATTTCACAGATTTAATGAGGGTAGATAAGAGATTAGAAGTGTTTAAGCATTAAAGAAATTGGCTTATTTATTCCTAGCATTTAGCTTTTCGTAGATTTCTCTGTTCTTACTTACAATCAATAACATTTTTACATTATAATTAGCCAATATGGGGACTATAAGCAATTGGGATGAACAAAGAACAGGCAAAAGCAGTGTATCTGATGAAATGCAACAAACAAGATAAGGAATGAGCACTTAGGAATTACAACACATTCTTTAACTTTAGTTTGTTACAATAATCAGTCAGATCAAGCTTATCTAATTCATGTCTGCAATTATTTTCCTTGAAAATAAGTAAGAAATTAACTAATAAAAGCATTTGTTAACAGCTAGAATTACTCATAAATAACAGTCCAGAATTCTGCTTTCAGATACAAGTTGGAAAAGCATGAATTTTGCCTTCATGGTTTAATCACAATGGTGAAACAGACTTAAAAAGGCTTTTAAAAAATTCTTAATATATTGAGGAATCTCTAAGAGTTTTCCCCATAGAAAATATAGGGTAAAAGAGCAGGTTCACTTTCTTAATGTGTGACAAATTTGTGGGGGTAAGAGAATAGGTCTTCCCATTAAACTTGTACTTTAGAAAACTGTCAAGTTCAAATTCAAGGATTAGATGAGTTTAATTTGATTTTGCTTGAAATAAAAAAA
Organism: Nestor notabilis; assembly: GCF_000696875.1. Taxonomy (NCBI): domain Eukaryota; kingdom Metazoa; phylum Chordata; class Aves; order Psittaciformes; family Psittacidae; genus Nestor; species Nestor notabilis. Next base: position 30,767 of record NW_009922460.1, read on the forward strand.
CCCAAACATATCACGGTAGCATTTAATGTTAATAAGAGGTTTTCCATGTCTGCTCTGCCCCAGTGCTCCAGGTAAGAGATGTATGGTATCCCTAGATACTGCAGGTGTCCAGGTGAGGGATAGTTTTTCAAATAAAAAAAAAGTTCCAAGGTTTTTTCCAGCCAATCTGAAATGCTTGTCAGGAGAAACTGGATGAATATAGCATGGACTCAAAGGAAAATGCTGGGAAATCAGGACAAAGCCAACAAATTAGGGTGCAAAGACAAGAATAAAAAATACACAAGCTAAACAGTTTCCCTTGTTTCTCATAACACCACAAGAAAAGGATAAAGTTTTGGACTTCACCTGCAGCTCAGATGAAGTACAACACCTAGCCCTAAGACTGTTCTAAAAATGTTTTACCTCTCCATATTCTTTAGGTTATACCAAAACAAATAAATATATACAAAGCTGCATAATAATCATACTACTGACATTCAATCTCTGTCGCAAATGAAAAACTATAAAAACACTTTCACTCAAGTAAACGCCAGAAAGTCTCTCTGTGTAATTGTTTTCACTGTGTCGTGGTTTAAGCCCAGCCGGCAACTTGGAACCACGCAGCCGCTCGCTCACTCCCCCCCTTTCCCTTCCTCCCCCCGCTCCCGGAGGGATGGGGAGGAGAATCGAAGGAATGTAACTCCCACGGGTTGAGATAACAGCTCTCCAGTAACTAAGGTATAATACAAACCACT
>NW_009922461.1:0-28145 GCF_000696875.1 Nestor notabilis
CTATTCTATGATTCTATGATTCTATGATCCTCCTGAAAAACCTCTTTAACTCAATACATTTATTCAAATTTGATGCAGGGATTAAAATTTTATTCTAGAGTTGGACTTATATTAGTAAATTAAACAATATTGGGGGAAAAAAAATCCTGAGCCCTGAGGCTTCATTGCTTATATTGCTGTACTGTTAGAATAGCCCTTAGCATCACTTTTAGCTCAAGTCAACCCAGGCTCTTCCAAACAATGCTACGTATTGTTTAAGAAACAGTGGGACCAAAGGCCATTCACTTTAAATAAAAAGAACACAGCCTTCACTGTTTTAAAAGATAAGGGAGTTTAAGACTATAGCCGTATATTTCATGTTGCTTAGCATTTGTGCCAGAAAAGGTGCTGGGAATAGTTAATTTACCAACACAGACATAGCCTAAGTGGCATTTTTATAGTAACTGGCATTAAACACCTTCTTTACTGCCTAAATACAGTAATGAATACTTCCCTCTGCATGTAGCTCAAAGAGATATATCCTCTGTCTCTTCCTTTCCTCTGGAAAGAAATTCAGAGTATGTGAGGTAGTTTGCACTGAGCCACCAAATCCATTCTGGAGAACACTCCTCCTCTTCATTGACTATCAAGATGAAGCAGGCTCCAGCTCTCAGCCAGTAACTTTGGGATCTAAAAGACATTCTGTGATTGAAGTCTGGCAAATCAGTAACATGACAGACAGTAGGGATGCTCGTAAATATGGATAAACAATATTATGATACTCCAACAAGGCAGGTTGACCTTGGCCAGATGCCAGATGCCCAGTCAGATGCTGTCTGCCTCTTCCTCCTCAACAGGACAGGGGAAAAAATAGGATGGAAAAGCTCATGGGCTCTGCATGGCTGCAGCTCCTGCAGGGAATAACCCCTGTTGCAGTGTGGGGCCATCCCCTGGCTGCGGAGGGCGTCTCTGCTACTGCAGTCACATACAATAGTCTATTAAACCAAAGATTATGAGTTGGACTCACAAGATTATTGTTTGGGTTTGGAACCTCCTAGATGTCCTTTTTTAATGGTCACCTTTGAGGAAAAATTACCCCACTTGTTAGGATGCAGACAGACCACAGTCCTAAGCTCTTCTGAAAATTAGGAAAGAAAGGAGCTGGAAGGTGAGAAGCTGGGAGAGTTGACAGAAACTTACTACAAAGTTAGAAGGTCAATGTGTTTACATGGTGCCAAGGGTTAGTTCTTAAAATAAGCTAAAAATCGCAGACCACCAAATACCAAAAATCTGTGAAAGAGCTACTAGTACTCTACTTCTGATCAACTAGTCAAATATATATTCTACTATCTTTAAAATAAAGGTATTTACATTTGCATATACTCACCATCTTCAGTCAGTGTCAGAAGGGATTAGTGTGAGAGGAAATGTGAACTCGAAGAGTGAGGTCCTTAGCTATGAATAAAGAACATGAATGCATATGTGTCCACAGACCAGGAGGAACAAAAAGTCCCAAAGGACACATACCATAATAGTCACTTTTAATTGGCTAATTTCATCTGACTGATTATTTTTGATGAGTCAGTCCTGCCTATTTATCTCATTTAATTTTCATCAGTTATAAAGAATATAAAGAGGCACAGTGAATTGTTCAATGAACCTCCACAGGAACAAACACTTTAATAAAAATCTTGACATTTAATTGGACAGTATCAGTTTTGATAATTTAAAGTAGAAAAAATATTAAAGAGAATTAGCTTTTTCATTTTAATAAGGTGTCTGTGTTTCTGATTCATGTGCAGAGCATACTTAATGTATTTTAAGTAATTTCAATTTGATTCTGACATTAAAACATCAACTGCAATAGAAAGCTATTTATATTGAATATGTGGATTTTACTAGATGAATAATATCAAAGAAGAAAGCTTTCTTGAATTAGGTTCTTTGGAACTCTTTGTAGCTGTATTTCAGATTTCAGCTTTAATTCAGGGAAAAAATATTGAATTTTGGAATTTCCTGTAGAATAGACATTTCTGGTTTTGACAAGGCATTACTGGGAAACTCTCTGGGACATGAACAGTTATTTAAAGTGGATTTGCTTAGCACACAGTGACTGCTGTCATACTGATCACTAGGAATGATTGGAATGGATATAGATCAAACAAGAATTTATGAATTGGGTAAATGTTCAGCAGATATCATGCCTGACAATTTTAATTATCTGTTGTCATTCTTGTAAGTCCTAAAAGTCAGTAGCAATGACTATATCATCTTTATTGCCTGTTAAGCATGAGGCATTTTAAAGAGATTTGCAGAAATCAAAGCATATATGACTTTTTAATGATGTTACCTACCATTGTGAGATTGGAATCAGACACAGCATTGTGTGACACAGCAGTCAGTGCACACGTGGGCTCTGCTCATGGTGTGAGGAAGAAAACTACAGTAATGTCATTGTTGTCCTGAAACCAGTCTTGTTGTTCATAGACCCTAGCTGATCACAGCCCATGAAACAAGATTAAGGATGATACGTGTTTGAAAGAATTTGCAGTTTTCTAATAAATTATATTAAAGATACAAGAATAAACTGGGGAGGGACTCTTCATTAGGGACTGTAGTGGTAGGACAAGAGGTAATGGCTTTAAACTTAAACAGGGGAAGTTCAAGTTAGATATAAGGAAGAAGTTCTTCACAGTGAGGGTGGTGAGGCACTGGAATAGGTTGCCCAAGGAAGTTGTGAATGCTCCAACCCTGGAGGTGTTCAAGGCCAGGCTGGACAGAGCCTTGGGCGACATGGTGTAGTGTGTGGTGTCCCTGCTCATGGCAGGGGGGTTGGAACTAGATGATCTTAAGGTCCTTTCCAACCCTAACTATTCCATGATTCTATGATTCCAAATACAAAAAAATAAATCTAGAGAGATTCAAACTTAGTTAAACCATGTGTTCTTCAAAGAACTTTAGCCCCAGAACCATCCAAGGAAAAGAGGAATCAGCACCAAAGCTTCTGAAACCAATTACAAATGTGATGGTAGAAAAATCAGAAAAAATCAGAAAAGCAAAGACAAAAATTAGATCCAACTGTAAATGAATGCAGGGGAATATTCCATAGTACGTTATTGTAAGAGTAGGGCATAATGTTGAGAGGAAAAATGGTTGGCAGATGGAGCTGAGCAGGCTTAAGCCCTTTTTTCCTAAATTCTGAATATGACACGAGATGAACTGGCTGGGCAGACTTACCTGAGTTGGGTACCTCCTACTTAAGCCTTAGGAAATTCTTTTTAGTGTACTCAGTTGACTGGCCAAAGAGATTTCCAAGGAAATCTCAAGGAAGTGGAAAAAATGCATATTGTTTTGTGAAAAAATAATACTTTAGAACCTACCTACTTTCCTCTCACACTAGGAAAGAAACAAATTATTTTTGTTTCCTGGTGAGGATGGTAAAAAAGTAGCTGTTTTAAGTCATAGTGAGGGTGATTCAGGTTTGGCAGTAGGAAAAGGCTTTCAACAGTAAGGAAAATTAAGCTTCAGAAGAGATTGACGAGGGAAATTTTGATGTCTTCACCACAAGAAGTTTTAAAGAATATAGGAGACAAATACCAGGAGAAATACAGACACAGTTAATCTGGCTTTGGAATACACCTGAATACATAATTTATAATCATTTGCCAGCTTTTCTCTACACTGGGTCAAATCATAATACTTTGTGTACTGCCAGGGAACTGGCAGGATACAAATCTGCTCTACCTTTTCTAAAATGTATGTTCCTATACACATTTAGAGAGAGAGAGTATGGAGGGAAATTTGCCAGTTCATTGCTATTTCCACATATATGCACATGTATATATGTTTCCATGTATATGGAAATAGCAATATCATGACACAGTAATTGAAATGGCAGCTGCTTTTACCTACAAGAGGGATGTTTAGTAGGGCTTTCATAATGTACATATATATACCAGGGACTTCTAATAACTCAGTTACTGAACTCAAAAAGGCTTGGTTTATTTCAGCTATCAGACACAATTTTCCTAATCTCATCATTATTTTTTATGTAAAGAAAAGGTTATTCTTTTGTAAAATAGTACACTACCAATATTGCTTTTACTTTCAGCTTTCACCAAGACTTGGAAACTCCCAACCTCTGTGGTCACTTAAGCTTTATTGTGTATGGGACTTGAGCATATGAAAATCTCCAGTAGCAGCAAGAAATTCACACACATGCTGAAGAGAAGATTTGAGAATTTTGCAGCTTCGTTACTGGCAGATAAATTGATTTGGAAAAAAAAGTAGAAATAGTGTGAATTTTCACCACTTTAAATTGAAATCAGACTGTATCTGTCAGTAACATGTTCAGACTCTTCATTCACCAGTTACCTTAAATTGTCTGTGTAGAAATGGCATCATTTGATTCATGTCTAAGCACTACCTGGTATTACTGCAATGAAACAAGTGAATTGTGAAATTCTGAAAGAAAATAGTTATTGTGCACTGATACTAACAGACAATTTAGAAAAAGTGTAAAGGGAGAACCTGAAATGTCACTTAGGTAACAAAAGTATGACCTAGGCAGTTTGTAGCCACTAACTTAGGTAGATCCAGGTCCAAATAAGCCAATCTACTACAGCCCTTAGAGGTACCATATATCATTGTCTAGCTGTGAGCCAAGGTGAGCACTAGGACTTCAAAGCTCAGTCCTTCATCTGAACACTGACATCTGTCTCAGCTCTCTTGTCCTTCAAGTGGGAGAGACGGGTCCTAAACCTGTCTTTGGAGCTGAGCACCACAAGTTCTTCTCAGCAAGGAGTTTACAACCTGCCTGTGCTCTTCCCTCCACAAGAAATCCTGCATAGTGCCACCCACTGCTTAGTTTTCTGACCTCACTGCCATGTTGCAGTGAACTATATGGATGCAGACCATGTTTTCCAAGCTGTAACTGTGGCTCTGCCAATATCTGGGTGTTTGTCTTTAAGGAACTGAACCTCTCTGTATCTGTTCCTTTATCATTTGCAAAGAGCTTATCCACCTTCAGGATTGTTGTGAGACTGAAACAATTGTTCGTTGTATGTGACTTTGGAGAGAAAATAGTAAGCATTATTATTTGAGCATCACTCTTGCACTACAAAAAAAGCCAACCCTCTTACAGTCAGGGTGCTCAAAAGAAGAGATAAATGCTGTGATGAAAGAGAGGCCTTGAACACAGATGTGAAATTGCTCTTGAAACCTGTGTGATCTCCCCACCTGCACATCTCTCTCCACCTGCTCAGCAGCCCCTGCAGTCACTGAACAGAAAACATTTGGCTTTTCTGCCTGTGCAACAAAGTGAAACAGTGTGCACTAAATATCCTCAACCCTTCCTTTACATCTGTCCTTACTATCTTTGATATATAGACTGTGGGAACCCCTCTGAGAACATTTTTCTTACCTTCTGAATAGGTGTTGTAAGAAATGGTATGGAATACATCACCTCGCGGGAATCTGTGAGTGTTTTTGGTATGTGCAAAGGGGGCAGCAACATCAGCATTTTGATTATCACTGTGAAAGTAAAATGGATCTCTACTCGTTTTCAACAAGATTCAGACACAGTAGAAATCAGATGTTAGCAAGCACTCTATATGTTAAGTGATCATTCATACCACAGGTACTTTACTAAGGGTTATTGAGTTGTGAGTTCATTTTAATCCATCAGTAAGGACACATTATGAAGTTAGTGACCAAAGAAACAGACACATAGTCATAAACATGCACGGTTTCCCCATGAAATATTCCTGCCTGGGATGAGATTGTCAACAAATTGACAACAAATACATTGATATTTTGGCCAGCTGTGATGAACAGTGAGGAGATCACAACCTTTCTTTGGTCAAGTACTTCAAACAGGTGACTATTTTCTGTCACAAGCTACAGAGCAGTGTTTTGTACTAACAGCATGGGAATATGTCTCTGGAAGCAGGGAAACAGATCCATGGAAAAGCATTAATGGTGCTCCAGTACTGTTAAACCATGACCTCAGCCCTCTGCCTCTTATGAGGTTATAACTTGATTAGTCCTTCATCATCACAGACCCTTTTAAGGTAGACAAGACTTTAATTGCTGATACAAAACATTTGTGTTTTCTTATCTTGTATGAAATAAAACTAGAACAAAAACACACGATTTTTTTCTTACATTGCAAGTCATCATTTATAAGGGTTCAGCTGGTTGCCATGAGATGAAGAAATGTATCTTCACTTTTTCTTTTAGGAGTTAAGGGATTAAGGTTCTTTCTAGTATTTATAACTGCAAGATTAACTCTGTAATCTGGTTTCTTATCTGGCTCCTACCTCCCACATCTACCTTTTCTTGTACATGGGAGAAGTCAATAGCACTTAACTTCTCTAATTGAAATCAGCCTCCTGACTGAGTTTGCCCATGGATACAGGAGCTGGACTGTAATAATCTGTTCTGCAGAGAATTAATCTCCTGGGACTGAGGCAGACCTAATTACCAACCTCAGTGAAAAGTCTGGATTTGCTATCGCTGCTTGTGGGCCCAGCTGGAGGAAAAGGCCCAGCATACCATTTAACTAATCTCTTCCTGAAATGTTTTAAACATGCCTAATATTGCATCTTGTGCAATTGGTTTTAGCAGCTCGAGTAACAGGGTAGAGGCTCTCTTTCAATCACGCTTAACATTAAAAGAATCTGGGCCTCCCATCTGGCTCAGGGTGATGGTCTGAAAGTCTCTAGAACTTATGAGTCACCACAGGCTTACGAATGGCATTTAGACCATGCATTTTACAACTACAAGTCAGCATTTCTGTGGGTGACAGCTATTTTGCTAGAGAGAAACGAGTCCCTGCCAATGGCAAACTGGGAGCATAAACTGTTTCCTTTGCAAGAATGGTGTAATAACATATCTTTTCAGCTTCAGACAAATGATGTATCCCTCAGGATAAAATATAGGGAGGCTGCAGCCAGCACAATGGTTATTTTCCATGAAGGACTCACTTTTTCCTGAATTTGCTTCCACATTTGTACAGAATAGGCTGTTAAGCACTGCGAGGATTAACTGCTAACATTAAAAGAGACTATCGAATCTAGTTTCCTAAGTGTAAAATGAAAAGTCAAATGCAAAAGCCAGTTTATGGCAGACCCTCCAGGAAATAAAACTGATGCTTCTTGTACGAGCTACCCCTTATCTTTTAGAAAGTATTGTCTTGAAGTAAAGAGCCCAGATTTGAACTTTAGAAGAAGCTAGTATAAATGCAATGAATTTTAAATGTGCAGTAGTAGTAAATACGGCACCAAATGCGTCATAGGTTATAATGTAAAATTCTTCATGCAAATATGAAATCCACGTAGGATTTATTTACTCTGTGTGGACTGTGAGAACCATATTGTGGAACACCTCAGATGGTTTTGGTATTTCCAGCCTGATCTCAGTTCAACAAATTCTAGAGACTAGATTGTGCAATGTAGTACATCAAATGCGGTAGATGTAGGAGGCATTGGAGCAGCACATCTAACATCTCTCTTATTCCTTATCTGTACTGATTTTAGCTATACCCTGAGAAGTTCCTTGTAGGAGAGGAATATGTTTCATCCCAAGCCTCCAGAGTAAAGATACCATATAAATCTGTAGTTCTGTTGATCAAATGCTAATGAAAGGCTGGAGTCTGGCTGATGTCAGACAGTGTGTGCAGTGGCAGTCAGAAACAATGACAGATGTCAGCTAAGCAGTATGCATCATGGATGTGTTTGTCTAAGTATAGATGAACCTTTTTTACTGCTTGGCACTGCTGTATTGATGAACTGACAGCAACCAAAGCCAGAGTTTTGGAATGACATGATAATTCAGACCACATTTTCTGCTGCCCTTTCCCCAGTTGTGAAATTGCCCTCTATTCTCCCTTTGAGGTCCAAGATCTCACAACCCCCCTGTTAGAAACAGGAACTCTGTGTGTGAATGGAAATCAGAGACTTGAATCCTGCTGTGGCCATGCAGAGGCTTCAGCTGAAAGCAGGCAACAACAAGATGCCTAATAGGAGGCAGCTTGCAAGGCAAGGAAAAAGGAAGTACAAGGAAGAGAGTCTGAAGACCTCTTTAAGTAATTGGCTTAACTAATTATGGTTCCATTAGCCACAGGCACTACTGAGCCTAAAAGCTAGAAGCTCCTTAAGTCTGCTGTATACAGCTATTAATGCTACTGGAGTTCCTTCTCCATGTTTTGTTACAATGACTAGCTTGTTGGGAGGTAGTAATACTAGTTCCCTTAAAGAGAACTTGCAAAATATCTGCAGAACAGGGCACTGATCCACAAATCAGACTAATGTGTTCATTATGTTAAGTTCAGAATCAGCAAGTTTCACAGTGACACAACAGGCTTAACTATTAGTAATAAGTTTTCCTGCACCCAACAGGCATGTCTGCGAAACCAGTCTTTTATTTTTCCCTTGGTGTGCAAGTACTGCTTTTGCATCCATGTTTTATATAGTTTGTTTTACTTGGCTGTATGCAAATCAGACCTCAGCTACCTCAGCCAGCTCTCATTTTACAGTCTGTTTTTTCCTGGGCATTTATATGACTGCAGGTATCAGATGAAAGTCATTGGTTTTAATATTTTACTTTATCAATAGAAAGATGACATCCCTTGTCACATGAGAAGGTCATAATTCATTCTGGATTGCTCTAGTACTGTGTCAACACTCAGGCATCTGAAATAAGCTTCGAACTCCTTATTTTTGAACTTGGAAAGACTGACTTCCAATTTCAGACTGAAGTGAGGAGACTTGAGATTATGAAGGTTTGTCCCAGGTGAGCTGAGGCATGAGTTCTTTGGTTGGTCCAGGATCCCAATCCCTAAGGCAGAACCTGCAGGGCTGAGTGAGATGTACTTCCCGTTAAAAGCATCCTGGAAAGTCATGGCATGGCAGAAGAAGGTATCCCAGAGGGCAGTGGTTGGTAGGATACACATAGCTGATAGAGCTCTCTCAAGAGAAATATGAGGACTAAGACACATAGGTTCATGGCAGGACTTTTTTTTTTTTTTAGATTAAAAGCATACTTCACAAAAAAACAGTGTTTCAGATTTTATCCCAATTTACAGTGGTCAGATCTTGCTAAGTTCACTGAAAGTGCTTGGTTTTACTGAGGCCACACTGATACCCCAGTTTTCTCCTCTATATGGTAGTTCACTGCGAACGTACTATGAATTTACAAAGATGTAGAAACACAGGCAGACAATCTTTCATATGTCCTAATATTATTACATTCTCTCCTGCCTCTTTCCCCTACATGCAGAGACCCTTCTTTGAACACATCCCTAATCTTTCCATGAGGCAATTCAAATATCATTAAGCAAAATGATCTTTTAAAGCAAAAATGGATATTAACTTGTTTCATATAAGAATATATTGTCCTAATAAACTGGTCTTAACTATGCTGTTAGACACAGTTGCAACACAAATGACAGAAATGAACCAGTAAAATTATCGTTTATTTTCTCTGGCTTCAGGGGAAATTGCTTGTATGCTTTGGAAATAAAACCCTCAATGTGCTGAAACATAAATGTTACCCAGTCAGAGGACACCATGGGAGAACAGGGTAAGGTTTTAATAAGGTTTTCCTCTGTTGAAGCCCTTCTAGAATTTAAGTGAAATAAAAGCATGTTGTAGTTTTCTGGCAAAAAATGAAATGATAAAAAGATAAAATAATGTGATTATGACTGAAACCAGGAGAGAGCTGAAAGAGTTGCTCTTTGGAAGGGAAGCATATTTGTGATGGAAGAAAAATTATAGTCTCTGATTTTCATCAAGTAGCACCTAAATTATCAGGGTTGTTGACTGAAAAATCTAGAATCCAATAATTGCCTGAAAAGACATTAGAGCTCTTCTGGGGAAAAAAAAAATAGAGAGAATCGTTTTCAGCCTTTTACAAACATATGCATATTAAAGCCTGCTTTTATCAGAATTAAGTAAATATTAGCTGAGATAGATGCAAAAGTCTCCATCAGTGTCACTACTCAAGTATTAAAGACTAGTGCTACAGAAATTCATAAAATAATTACGAAGATGCAGAAATATCATAAGATTGAGGAGGACACATGAATGTGGCATATTTCTATTACAGCCAGGTCAACAATGCATTTTTAAGTAAAAAATCATAAATCTGAAAACATACAGAGAAACCCAAGAAGATGTAAGTGTGGATTTTTACGAAGAAACGTTAATTATTTCTTCATGTTGATTCAGAAAGGATTATTTGATCCAAGCACTTTGGCCAGTGCTTTCTTTCTCTAGCAAAATCTTCCTTTCTCAGAAAAAAACAAAACCAAAAAAGAATATTAAATTCAAAGCCAACAAATGCAATATATTAAAACAAGGGAAAAGTTCGGAGATTAAAAAATAAAATATGACAATTTCTGAATAGAAATGAATCATTATCTTAAAGGCCCCTTCTCTATCCCCTATTTCCACAATTCATTTGTTCCCTTTGTTTGTGTCAGAAACCACTCACCATTTCCTAATTGCTTCAGTGACCTCCAGAAACTACATTTTTGTCAGTTTACTATTTGGTGAAAACATGTAATTATAAAATTATAAAAGCATTTATTAATGTCAACTACTTAATGTCACACATTTCATTGTTTCATTACAGTTTAAAGGCCTTTATAGCAGAGATCATTTCTCAGCACAGGGAGCTCAGCTCTCAAGAGCACAATGGAATCCAGGGCTCCTATCCTAGAGACCTCATGTAAAGCTGCACAAATGGGAGAAAGATTGCCACATCTCACTTCCTAGTGGGATTCCTCATTCAGCCTTGAAAGGGGCTGTGGTTGTGGTTAAACCTCCTCACTATTTACCGCTTTCTGGTGTAGGCAGCAGCAGAATTGAGATAAAAGATTTAAATTTTCTTAGCCTTTTATAAGAACACACTAATCTGCTTTAGCTACCTTTGGTTTTCCTCACTGACTTTCTCTGAGATGTGGCTGTACTTCACTGCAAAGCAGACTAACAGTGGCTTATTGCTGCTTAAGCACAACAGCAGAATGTTTTTAGGTAACATTGAGAAAACAGGCATAGTGGGAGTAGAGAAAGAAAGAAGAGTCTTCCCTACTCCTTATCTCTGAGGGAGGGGTAGGGCTGTGTTTTATGTGTTTTAAACAATCCAGCTACAGCTGTGAAGCTGGTGATAGAAGTGCTTATCAAAGGGCCTTGGAAATGTTTGCAATTTGTGCAAGTCTCCCCAAGGAGAGGAGGGGGAGGAAGGAATTCCATGGTAATCCATGTTATAGAAAATGCTCAAATGTATGTAATGCTGATTATTACCACCTGCTCAGCCTCTTCTATGTTACAAGCCTCTTGGGAGAGTCATACTTAAGGGTCTTGTCAAAAAATGTCAACTTTATTTTTTTCACCAGATGCAATAACTTTCCTTGAAGACCGCCTGCTTTGGATCCCACGTGAAAATACCATTAAGCCTTCAGAGAAGGGGTTTGGGGATGGCAATCGATTTGGGACTAGTTTACGGCTATTGCAGAGCTTTGAAGGGCACTTTGCTCCCCCCTGCCCCTTACTGAAAAGGCAAGGCTGGGAGAAATGCTATCTGTGTCATTCCTTCTTTATTAAATAAAACAAAAATAGGAAACAGTTGATTTGACTATGATTTCTTTTAATTTCAACCCTGAAGCCACCCTTTTCCCAGAGGCTAATGCTGCTAGATAATCTTGAACAATGTGTGTGTACATTACAAAACTGGCAATTCAACCACTTTTCAACTACGGTTATGTGTCACAAATGAGTTGACAGCAGGCATTAGGAGGTGCCTCCCATGAGCCAGGAACAAGGATGTTGTATGTTTGTACATAGAGAAGTCAGGCAAGGTTTTTCTGGCCTCAGTAGCTTGAAAACAAAGAGTGTTTTACCAGGATCTCCGGCAGCTATAAAAAAGTCCTTTCACTTTTGTGTTTCAAACTGATGCTGTCAGTGATATTCACAGTGAAAACTGTTCCACTGAAATCTATTGTTTTCCTTGGTTTTTTTGCTTGGTAGTTCCTTTTGCCTTCTGTAGCAGTACAAGGCAGGAAATTTGGAGAAACGGTTATGTCTGTTTAGAGGGTTTCAAGTGGTATCCAAATGGCAACGACTATATCAGACATTAGCACTTTGGCATTTGCATGTCTTTCCCAGCTATTGTTGATCCATGCTTCAGACCAGCCCCTTGCAAGGTTTTAGTTCTTTGGTTGGTTAATATTTAATGTTACATGCATTTGAAATGGGGGTCAGGGTGCGGTCACTGCTGGTAACTAACTGGTTTTTCTTCAGACTTGTGGTGGGTTTGCAGTGGTAAGCTTTGAAAAGCACTTTCCTTTGAGCTTGGAGGAGGCAACTGCAAGCGGAAGGCTTAGATCAATGTACCTGGGGACCCCAGGCTCAGATCCTGACATTGATGCTGACTCTCTGTATAAGCAAATGACTCTCCTGAGGCAAATATTCCACTGTCTCAGGCTCATGCACATAAAAATCAGACAGTTTTTGCTTCTTTCTATTTGTATTTTCTCTTGCCAGTTGTATCTCGAGCTTCTCAGGTCTCAGACTGAGGCCTTGAAGTTAGTTTGTTAGTTTATAGTCAAATTGCAAATGGAAAGACAGGAACTCATAAGCTTGGAGGGAGTTAAACAAATTCTTCCACATATAAGCTGCCAGGGGACTTCTTGGCTTTCCTTTCAGTCTTGAGGGCCAATGTGATTTCTGTAAACCATAAAGAAAGAGACTTGTCAAGAAAGTTATGATATATCTTTTGACAGATAGAAAGGAGGAAAAGTAATTTCTGCATGAATTAGAGATGTAAAAGGTCTTGATTGAGCCATAATGGTGAACAACCTGATACTGAGTTAGTATGCCCGTCTTTATGGTGGAAGATGGAAATAGAGAGTCTGTGAAGGGCTACTCATCATTGATCCACTAACAATAAAAAGGTATTCTGTATTATTTTCTGCTATGTACTGAGTGCCAGTGAAATCAGATGAATTTGTGTGGTTATTATTTAGAAGACTTAAAGTTTTCAATCAACTGATTGTAGTCAAAGCTTGTCAGAGTCCTTCCACATGACTAAAGGAGAACTTTGTGTGAGAGTCTTCCAGAGCTGCCCACAAATATTTGGGAGAAACTTCAGTGCATTAATCCATTAGTTTCTGCATCATCACCCTATACTGTTGGTTCAAGGATAATTGCCATTTGAATATTAGTATTTCTTTCTTTATCAGGTATCCTGTAACCTTTGCTCTTCTATACACATTTTGGTAATTACTTTTTTCCATTTCAGCCAATTGTCTGCAGTGTTGCCAGTTCATTTTAGAAAGGAAAGGAGGTAAGAAAGGAAATCACCCTTTCTTCATGTAACTGATGACTTTTATGCCACTAGAAAACCAACAGAAAGCTGATTGTCTTGGGTACTAAATACAGTCAAAGTCTGCTGCAAGTGGATGCTGGCTGGGTTGATTGTCACAGGTTGGCTGTGCCATGTGGGAAAGGAAGGATGCAATGTGTTCAGCTGTTTGAAAGAAGAGGGGAAATTTAATTCAATCCCTCCCATAGGGCATTTCTGTGATCATCCCAAATGGCTTATGGCTAAATTGCTGTGGGAATTACTTGAATTCTCCATGAGTCTAGTGCCAAACTGAATGTATTTGCTCCTCTTGACAATACAAAGAAAGAGCTTTCAACTGTGAATCCATCAGGAAAGGATTCTGTAGTTTTGAGACAAATGAGAGAAAATCGGATATCACTTGGAAGAAAAGAGAGAGACGTGTTCAGGCTATTGATGCATAGCACAGCTCCAGATGATCAAGTCCAAGGCCATTTCACTCAGTGCTGGAACGGGAGACCATTACACATAGGAAAGTAAACTTGGAAAAAAAAATGATCCTGTGGATATGGTATGATAGCAAATAATCCTTCCTAGTGTATGAACTCTTTGTTGGTGATCCAGGATACTTTCAGTGTTAGTCCATAGATACTGAAATGAAGACTTTCAATATCTATATAATTTCATTTTATTCACTGTAGAAGAATTAAAGAATGATCCTGTGGTTAAAGCACAGACCTGGGACAGGGGAGATCTGGGCTGAAGCCAGACCACAGTTGAAAACTTCAGAAAATAATTCCAAGTACTCACATCAAGCATTCAGAAACAGAGGTATCCCAAATTAACCATCTCTTTTCTAACTGCTGACTTAACTTCTCTTTACTTCTATTTTTCCCTGTCAACAGTAAATGGGTCAAGAAATAAATAGGCTAATTTTCTTCCTTTATAAAAAGTTGCTTAACTATGGAGAAGAGATTATAATACTCAGCATACTACCCTATAATAATTCTAAATCTTTTGCTACTTACTTGTTATCAATTACATCTATAAGGTATACTGAAGTTATAAGGTACGCTGAAGGAACAGCCAAATGTATTTTTTTACAGTATAGAATTTTACAAAGAATATTTTAAAGTACTTGGAATAAACATTTCCTTTTCTTTTAAATTTCAGATTTTTCAACATTTCTGCTGACACAAACCCCTTCCTTATTCGATGTTAGTTTAAACCTTGTTAAGGTAACTTGGCCTTGCTGTTGTAATGCCTTGGCTTCTACCACATTACAAATGTTGAATGTTAAACAGAATTGATGGGGGGTATTCTTACTAATTGCCACTTGTGAAAAGATAATTACATTCTCTGTCTTGGATAATACATTGTGGCATTTGGGACTAGCTAGGCGTGACCTACTTGACCTTTTCTGTTGTCAGTTTTGGAGTGAGTGGTGTGGAAATACAAAGGCTAGTTGAGACTACAAAAAGTGAATGCAGGTCTTCAACCTAACATAATTCATTTGGAGGAAATATGTTTAAAGTTAACTCTATAAAAAAAAATGATGGTATATGTTGCTAGGAGTGACTGGGACATGCTAACATTGAGAGTAGTTGTGGTACAGTTCCAGCGTCTTTTTGAAGACTGAATACATGAAATTTTTATATCAATGTTACATATATATTTTGTTGGGAAAATACTACTAAGAGAAAAATTTGCTGCCAACCTGCACTGTACCCTGGTAAACAAGGACTCAGAGGAGGCAAACCCCATTATTTTTACTGAACAGTTACCGGTTGAGAAATGACGCTTCATCAAAGCTAAACTGTCCCATCAATTCTGTGGACAGTTTTCCTCAGGTCTGGGATGATTCTGAAGACATAGGCGGACTGATTCAGAGTTTCAGGGCCTCATAGGTAACACTATTCACTCCTGTTTAAGTCCCCACTTGTTTTCTGGGACGTCTATGAGTCGGGTCTCCCACATCACCTGCAAGTGATCCTGGTGCTTTCCTTTTATGTTTCCTCCAAGACATTCTGAAAAGCTTTCCTTCTTTGTAGCAAAGAAAACACATTTAAACTTTCAATACATTTTATGAAACAGAAGTGTTATTTTCTGCTCCTCCACACTTTGAACATTCTTTTTTTTGCTTCCAAGGCACCCTGTCACTTCTGCAGTCTTGATTGTGACACTTCAAGTCTGAAAGACTAAAGGACATCAGTGATCCACCTATAAAACAGAGATAATTCAAT
This sequence comes from Nestor notabilis, assembly GCF_000696875.1. Classification (NCBI taxonomy): domain Eukaryota; kingdom Metazoa; phylum Chordata; class Aves; order Psittaciformes; family Psittacidae; genus Nestor; species Nestor notabilis. The sequence goes on from NW_009922461.1 coordinate 15,567, forward strand.
GCTCTACTTATAAACCAGGGAGAGTGCCCTTCCCCTCTTCTTATTTGTTCTGTTGTTGTTTGTTTGTTTGTTTTTATATTTTTGACGCTTACTAGCATTGGTCAACCCCCTTAAGCGAGAATCTGATCTTTAACTCTCAGCATGTTATTATTATAATGCAAATAATTAACAAGATTCATAAAACATTATCACAAAGCTGCAGGGGAGCACAAACATGCACAAAAATAAAAATTAAATTCCTAGATATTTCCTATCATATCTTCACATCAGTTTTTTCATGTAGTGTAGGCAAATGGAAGGCAAAGACAATTTTTCATTCATCTACTGGCTTTGTGTTACAATCTTTGGCACTTTTCTTAGTGCCTTGCAAATTTATGGTTCATTTACTTTTGATTAATTTCTGCACTGTTCTACTTGTTGCTCTAATGTTTTGTTATTAAACTTCAGGCAAAACTTCATTTCTTACACTTCAGCATATTAGCTCTGTTTAATTATTTCTTTCATTAAAGCTCTGAAAATCTACCATCACTGCTTTCCTTTACCTCTCTATGCAGTCCTCATTCATAATTAGAATATGTTTATTCTTTATTTTTGCTAAATTACAGTAAGAATCCACAAAGCTCTGCAATAAAAGGAACTTAAAATTGTGCCTGTTGAAGGCAGAAAGAGGTAGTATTTTCTGAGACTTTTTCTTGACAGGATCCTGACGTCTCCCACCATGTAATTAAGCAGTTCTAGATTTCATCCCTTCACAAACCATCAAATTCCTGAAAACCAAGCTAGCCAAAGACATGAGTCAGCAGCTTCTTCATTCACTTTGCTCTTATTGCTCTTTCTAGAGCAATGACTATTTCCAGCTGTGCATTGCTTGCCTCTGCGTTAAGTGTGGGTGGCAGCATGTACCACTGCTGCCTGGTTTATGAGCCCAAGCCAATGCTGAAAGAAACCACTTCAAACAATGCTACCACAACAACTAAGTGATATCAGATGGACATTGACTCAAATTTGGTCTATTTCAAAACAGTTCCCAAAAATGCAACCCTTTTCCAGATCTAAGTGTGGTGTTCTTTTGTACAGCTATATCGGGTAATTATGGGGGATATGTATCCTCATAGCTATATTCAACCAAAGGCTTTTCTTAACTTTATTTTAACAGAAGAATATATGAGGAACCCACATCCCCTGGGTGCTGGATACACTCTGTGCACTCTCATATCCACATGAGAGGAGGGAATGATGCCTGCTCAGATACAGCTCTGAAGCTGTGTACACTGTGCTCATGATCACTGTATTGATCACTGCAGACTCTCAGTGTAAAACAGTAATAACGAGTCAGGTCTTGCCATATAAGCCATACATGAAGTTCCCACTAATAGTAAAGGCCGAATAAGATCTTGAACTGTTACCCAACCAGTTTGCCTTCTCTTCATTTTGGCTTAAGAAAACTCATATCCTAGGATGCACATTTAAAATGACGTACATCTTCAGTAAGCGAAAAAAGACATGTTTTGAAGCCTCCTTAGCATCTTCCAGGGCCTCAGGCCATTCCAAGGGGCATTATGAGAAAGGATTAGGTGCAAGAGTTGGACCACCTGCCTTGGCACCAGAACAGCAACCTACTTGTCCCTGCCCATGTACATGATGAAGGCAGGAAGCAGTTTGGCAGTCTGAATTCCAGTTTTGTAAAGGCATCTCTCTGCCTGCCTGAGCATACTGTCACTGTTCAAGGGAGAGACAGTTTTTTCATACAGCCCTTCTTCAAATGTTTACTGTCAACTTTCTGGTGCTGGGCACTTAACTCTCTTCATATGGAGTAAACAGAACTTAGGTGCCTCTTTCAGTCATTTGAATTAAACTTCCCCAGCCAGCAGCTCCAGATATCATGAAATCTTAAACCCTCATATCATGAAATCTAACCCTCCCTTTTGTATCCCATCTCCCAGTTTTGGCCATCCTCCATGTATGTGTGTATTAGGAAAAGAGTCAAGAACACTGGGAGCAGAACAAAATAAATGACACTGAATGGCCTTCACATACATTATTAATAGTAGAATGCATTGGAAATTACATCACTAGTCACTGAGTCAATAGGAATGAGGAGATATAGAGGGAGAGAAAAAATATTAGGAGAAACAATGAAGAGGAGAGCACAGATGGGAAAGACTTGGGAGAAACAGCAAAGAAGGGAAAAAACACAGAAAGATGAGCAAATGGAAAAAAAACCCAAACTAGCAAGAAATAAAGCGAATCACAAAACAATATGTATAAAATAAGGCAAAGTCAAGCTGAGCAATAAATGTCACATCTGAGCCTGAACTGAGTTCTTTTGAAAGCCTGACCCCTGCTCTAGATGATTGTAAATTTATCTCTGAGCTCTTTCAATAGTTTGACCCCACTTGCCTGAAGTGAAACACCTTCTTAATACAATGGGCTACTTCATAGAGATAGATGCAAAACCGTATATTGAAATATTTGTGACTGTTCACTTTGTCCAGGTTCATGCCCCATCCTATTTCCCCATGAACTTTAGAACAACGGCGCAATTACATTTTAGCAGCATCTGCACAAAATCCCTATATTGTCTGAAGCAAACTGATCTGAAAATCTCATATGCCAATTGTAGCTTTTTCAGCAGGTATCATCTAATGCATTTCAAAGGATGATTTTTTAGTATGCTTGAATCTCACTCAGAACATGATGAGTGCTTATATTTCTCTTTCAAAATACCATGAGAATATAAGCAAAAAGAGGCTGCTATGCTGTGATCCTCTGTGCTCACTAAATGTACTGTTGTACTTTGTAGCCCTCCTTGTTTGTATCTCCTCACAGTAATCTTAGCACTGTCATCTTGGAAAGTGATATATGTGAATCAATTACTAACTGAGGTTACTAGGATGGCAGCACCTGAGAAAATGCTGTGTCTGAAGCTGGTAGGTATTTTGAGACCTGACCAGAGAGAAAATGCAAAAAAAATGGAAGAGAGGGAGAGGAAACAACAAAAACCCTAAATTGTAAATGGAAAGAAACAATGATTTCATAGCCTGGATTAGGACAGGTCTTTAGCCTTTCCCTTTAAATTTGCCCAGTTAATCTATAATTACGTAAATCAATTCCTCCCTATGAAGACAATTGTTTGGACCTGGGCAGTGATCAATTCTGTTGCATGCAATTCTGCTGGGCCTTAATTCAAGAGTCCATTCTTGTTTCAGCAGCACACTCCAGCAATGGCATAACCTCAGATATTCTGAAGTCCTAGTGATGAGTCTTGAAGATTTCACAACTTTTATCCTTTGCAAAAAACTAAAGAGGGATTCCAGCCCAGTTTGTTCGTCCTTTTGGTCTCCATTTTAAAATGGAGGAATAGAATCATAGAATCACAGAATCATTTAGGTTTGAAGAATAGGGAACATCTGGACAAACATCTTGGCCTCTTTTTGTTACGATGGCTCAGGCCAAAGTTTGTGTTTCAACTTTGTAGCATCCAGTCACAAGGCACAGAGTGACTTTAGGTCCTTAGAATGGAAAAATTTTGGAAAATTCCATACAAATGAGGCCCAGACATATAAGTCTTAGAAGCAATTATGGCATTTCTTTCCACTTAGCTTTGAATTAACATTTGTTTAAAATAAAAAGGAGCTTTATTTTTCCCTAACCCTGGTTGTTCATTTTTTTTTTCTGAGTTTTGAAGCCATTTTCTTCTTTGCATTTAGGAGATCAGGTTCTGGCTGTTTATGATTTTGTGAGAGGGTGTTGTTGATTCTTTTGATTTATGACCTTAACCCTATAGTAAACTTTTCCAAATTCAATCCAGATAAATACATATGTATAATCTGAAAAAGCCTGAATATTAACAGAAATAGTATCAATCTAAATTAGTAACAAAAAGCTCTCTGTGGCATAGGTGTAAGGTTTTGTTATCATTTTCCTGTGTACATGAATTAATTAATGTCTGTATTCATAAGCCACTGAAATGGAATTTGCTATCCTTTAAACAGCTAACTGGACTGACTACAAAACTCTCTTTAGAACTACTGTGGAATAGGTAGTAGTAAATATTGTTTTGTTGAAAGCAAGTTTCCGATCTCAGCTTGTAAGGGTGGAGATATTTTTGCTTAGTTCCCAGGGGTGAAATTCTGCCCCATTGAAGTTTTGTCATTAATTTCAGTTGGGCCAGAATTTTGCCCTAGGTCTGCAAAACCAGCTTCCAGATGTACAATAAAATACCTGAGTTTTGGCCAGTTTTCCTCCTGTCCTTGCCAGCAGCATGTATAGAACAAATACATACGGAAAAGAAATCTCATAGAAAGTCTTGAGCAGAATTTAAGCACAAAGGATTTAAAGAAATGTGAAGGGATTCTATATACACAGGAAAGGAAACTTTTGTAAAGCTGCTTAAAGGATAGAGCACCAAGCAGATTTCAAGACATCTGAATCTCCTTTCAGCTCTGCAACTAGTGTTTGGTGACTTTGGTCAAATCATAACAGTTTACTGAGATGTTCTTTTTGCTTAAAAAAGTGGACTAATAGTTGGTTTCCTCTAGAAAATGCTTAAAGAACTACTGAGTAATACCACTATGCAGTTTGGCTTTTTAATTAATTTTTTAACATTTCGTAACATGCAATTTAAAGAGTTGTCTTTACCAAGTATATAGTTAAAAAGTAATTTATTAGGTATCTTCACAATGCATAACAGAGTTCCACTTTGATACAATGGTCCACGCAGAGTTTCCTTGAGAGATTCATCCCACAACTGCTGGGTTCTCCTATAAGAAAATAAAGATAGATACTTTTTGTGGAAAGAAAGCTGTAGGGAAGATGGTCACATCCCAGTATGCTATGAAGAACCCATAAATTGAAGAGGACTTATACCCCACACCTTCAATCTGATTTTGTGTTCACTAGAACTTTTTTAACAGCTTTAAATGCAGTCTCCATTTTATGAGAAATATGACAGAATATTTAAAGCAATTTTTCTGGTTATCTTTTTCTGCAACAAAAGTAATGATTTACAGTAGTATTAGTATCTGGAATGTGACTGGAAGATTTCCTATGATTCATCATTGTATAATTACTTTGGGATTTCACTTTTTCATTTGATGGAATTTCATTTTTCAAAAGGGTGTGTCTTATTAACAGCAACACATTTTATGCGCAGGAAATAAATATATGAATTGTGTCACTGAAAGAAGTGAATTAACAGCCAAGAGGTACCATTAGTATTTACCTAGAACTCTCATATATTACAGTCCTTTAAATATTGCCTACTCATATATGAAAACTGTAATTTCTGTTTCTACTTCATCTGTATGTATGCTAGAAAAGCAACCTATGCTGTCAGTGGTTTGTTATACCAATTAACAATTCTCCCTGTTAAATGTCTGTTATTTCTTATATTACATGATGCCTTTCTCTCCAAGATCAAAGTGACTTAATACCCACTCTTGTCCCTGGGAAAAGGGCTCATACTTGCAATCTCTCCCATTCTTGTGATCAGATAAACAGATTGAGACCTTTTAAGTGTCTCCATGGACAAAACTTTCATCATCTTCAAAACATTTTAAGCTTTATTCTGAACATTGTCCAGCTTTTCTAGAACAATTAGAAGATGTAGGGTGCCAGAAAAGTGTGCAGCATTCTTCTACAGAGGGTAGCAGAAGACTGTATTGCACACAGGGCATGGTGACCTCTCTCTGCTGACTTGGTACTCTTCACATCACACTAAAAATGACATTGATCTATTTTGTCACAGAATATATGTCGTGCCCCGGTAGTGCATCCTCCCCCCACATCCTCTGTGTCACCCCATGATTCCAGGAAATCCAGTTAGGCCTTAGCCTTTGAGTAATGAGTTGGGCGGTTAAGCATCCCTTGACCATACCAGGTACTCATACATGGTTAAGATGAGTGCAGCATTGAGCATACCAGTAACTCCTGTTGCTTGGCCAAGGTGGGAAGCTAGAGCAGGAATAACCAGTCATCCTCCGACAGCCTTTAGAACATTCCTCACCTTGGCTGTAGCCCAAGTGGAACAGCATAGAAATTTACTAATGACTAAAGCAAAGAATGTTGTGACCCTATAAATAGTGGTCCTAAGTGAGGTCCTTTGAGCATTCTTGGACCACAGTGGGCTGCAACCAGCATGTCCCTCTGAGTGGGATGCCCCTCAGAGTTCACAAGCTTGAGAGTCCTTCATAATCAGAGGACTGCCACCAAAAGACAGAAGCTGGGCTGAAGTCCCTCCACTCCTGAAGACTCAATCCTTGCCCATTGAGAAATGACAAGACATGAATATTTCACTGACCTTGAGGGACATTTTTAACAAGTCTGAGACTAAGACTAAATTCAACTGCACCTGGGCACAGTAGGAGCTTAGAAAGCAAGGGGTTGTATTCTGAACCTCATGACTCAGTGGTAGGATCTGTATCTATCTCTGTAGCGATCATTTTTAACTTGATTTTATCTCAATTTTTCTTTGTATGCTTTATCCATGTAATAAGTGATAGAGTGAACTTTATCAACAAATTTTAAGTTGTGCCTTTATAAATGATACTAAAACTACTCTTGCTAATACTTTTGATGGTCATTTTTTGAGTGACCTTAGATCACTCATTTTTGTGACATGTGTTTGCACCCAGTGTCCCCTAGACCCTCTTCAGACTCCTGATGCTTAGGAGCTTAGCTAGAATGGCGAACAAGGGTAGCTTAAGTATCACACCAAAAGCTATGGCTTCATGGCTACATATTTAACTTTACTCACTACATTCTAAGTGGAATAATGACAGTTGTCAGGTTATAATAGGTAGAGTTTATAATTTATACACCAGCAAAAACTGGTGGAGAAAAAAGTTATTTATTATCACAACCCCATTAATATACTAGATTTTCTACAGGTTACACTTTCTAGAGTACCTAGACCTCCAAAAATTGTTAGGGTAATTCTGGGACTGTTACAGATGTTCAGAGGAATTATTTCTAGAGTCTTCTTGACCTATTCTCTGCCAAATTCTCCTGGATTGCTGCCATTTTCCTGGTAGTTATTCATGCTGCTTTAACCAGAAATGTATTCTTAGAATGTGAGGGGCTGATACACGAACTGGTGCTTTGGCCAACCCTTCAGTGGCCACTTGCCTCCTTTGCCTTCCTGCAACGTTTCCCCAGGAGGATGCTCACCCAGGGGCCACCACAAAAGCTTTGCACCTGTTCTCCATGAAAGGCATTTCCTTCAAAGAATACATCAAAGCTCTGAGAAATAACCATGAGAAACATTTCTCTGAGCTTCGTTCTAACTATTATCTTGACACAACTGCTGTGTTCTGGTACTTAACCCAGGAGATTAAATCTTTATGCGCCAGTGCAAAAAGATCATATCCCTGTAATTTTTCATATACATAATTTCTCAGCTGCCATAGTTTAAACCTGTCATATTTATGGCACAACTGTAATTTAGGTGAACACTTTAAAATGCCATTCCCAAAGGACAATTCTCTCAAACTACTACAACAAATGCTTTTCCTTGCCAGTATATTGAGTGGTGGAACTGATAATTGCAGTCAGTTATATTTCTAAGCCAGTGACTTCTTAATATTCTCTAAGAGAAAAATCATTAGGGAGTCCATACCAATAAATTACAGTACAGTGTAATTGAAGAAGGAACAAAAAGTAAGACTCTCAACTGCATTTGCTACCGAAGTGAGTTAGACAGGAGTAATTCACTTTGGATGCCTAGAAAAAAAAATAGGCTGGAGAAGGCATGTGTAAGAATTGATCTAGCAGCTCCCTATCTGCTTTTAGTGATTCTGTACCTACTCTTCAAGCTGTCTGTGCTTGTCCAGTGATAAGCTAATCATTTCCACGTCTCCTATCAATCACTGCAGTATTTCCTGTATTGCCTACAGCTAAGATCCTTTCTGCACCTGAGGATCTTTAAACAGGCGAAACTTCTGAGGTCTTCAAGTTGCACTCAAGCTTCTGTCATACTAACTGAAAGTGGCTGAGATGACTAATGCAGCTAAGGGCAGCTGACAAGAAGACTGTGCTTAAATCTCACTAAATTCAGTGTGATTTAAGCAGTGTGATTTACTTATGTACTGTGCCAAACTAGGGCATTTGTGTTCCTGTCAGCGCTGAATTCTGTATTGGGCTGATTCTGCTAATCAGTTCCTAGGGACCACAGTGGTCAGGAAACCACATAACTGAGCACCTTTAGGAACACTGAGAAACACAACCTCAAAAGTCAACTGCTTTTAAGACACTGAAGCAATGTGGGTAGCTACCAGGCAGCAAAATGCACTTCTGGAAGAATGCTCTTGGTTTATAGAATATTTCGGGTTACTATCTGGTAAGACCTTTGGAAAAAACATGGAATTTCCAAGAATACAAGAGAATAAGAAAAGCATAGAAAGTTCTGGAGTGGCCGAGAGGGTACACCACATCACACAAACCTCCACCACCATTGGCATTCTTGCTGTTAGCCTTGGATGGCAGCCCAAGGCAAATAAATCTGAACTCCTCCCTTTGACCCCTCACAAGGCTTGGAGACAATGTGGACAGCAAAGTCAGGAAGCTCTCACTGGCACTGTTACTCAGGTTGCTTTTGAAAAGCTTAGTGTCCAGAGTTGTTAAACTAGTCCCTGGATCTTCAAACTTATCTAACTGAAGAGAGTCAGCTTTCTGCACAAGCTTCTCTGTAGGGCAACTCCCTGAACCTCAGTTGAGTTCCTCTTCCTGCTGGAGCTTTCCTCTCTATGCAGCCTAGGCTCTGTGGATTCTCATCTTAGATATCTGACTCACCAAAAGTCAAATCTCAAAACATAAGTGGAACTTCAAGGATTTGGATGGGAAGACAATTTAATTTCCATTTAGGCCACTAAAAACATTGAACTGTATTGATAGCTGATAATTTTCTTTCAGGATGTGCTGCCATGTTTTCTGTTTAAAACATCATAGAGTCTGTGCAGAAACAGCATATATGGCTTTACAAGGCAAGGTTCAGTTCAGGATTTTCTGAGAGCAAAAGTAAAATGGAAACTAAACTTCAGCCACCCAATAGAAAAGCAGTGAACTACCATGTTAACAGTATGGCACAAGAGATGGGTTGGCAATGGAATGCTTGCCTAATATAGTGCTAAGATCAGTACTGAAAAATAAAGCATAGTTCACTGCAAATATCCATATGCTGTCCCCACATCTACAATAAGAGCTGGTCAAAACAGCTGTATTGGGCTTGCCACATGCCTAAAAAGCACTCTTTGATACAAGACAACCTCCAAGAAAAAGAGAAAGAGCTTCTCCAGCTGGAAGGGCTAACAGAGGGCTACCCTTCAGAATGACTCTTGCAGTATTCTCCTCTATGAACTTTGTCTATATTATTATTCCAGTGTGGTTTGTGCTGCACACAGATTCTGAGTATTTCATGCGTGCATCTGAAGATGGGACTGACTTGAGGTTGTATTGGTGTAATAGGTGCTGGAGCTAAATTTTCTTTGCTGAAGAAGCGGATGAGACAGTAAGGCGTACATCATTAGTTCATGGTGCAACACTACACCCATCAGAACATTTGTCTTGAGGTGAAGAAAAAGCGTCATATTTTCATCTCTCAAAAGTATGAGTCCTTATCAGTGCTGATAGTTTTTTCTAGGTGTGCATCATGTGTGTTGTTACCATGTAAAGCATGCACTGACAAATGGCCAGGTCAGCAGGGATGCCTTCCTTTGAAGTGGACAGGTGGGTCACAGGTTTCTAGAAAGCAGTATTTGGAATTCCCCAGGATGCTTTCAGAGATATTTGTGATTGCAATTTGCCAGCATAATCTCTGAGAATATTGCTGAGCTGTAAAGCAAATATTCATATACAAAAAAGTTGCTGAAAAATACTGTTGAGTCAGCAAAAAAGAATGTCATTGTAGTATGTTACTGATCCACACCACCGAGTTCAACTTTGATTTTTAGTGATAGTCTAAGAAGTGTGCAGCCCGATTGTCTGCCTTCTTATTATATTAAGTACTAGGTTTCAAGACCTTTCTTTATTCCCTTCAGGACTGTTCAGAAAGATTCTCCTGAGATTCAGGAGGCTAGGCTTTTGTATTAATATTATTCTGCAAAATCAATGAATGATGATTGTAACAAGCCAATTAGGATGAGAGGTTTTTCAGGTAGCCATCAACGTTAGGCATTCAGCCTAAGCTAGTCACTCAGGCTCTATCCAGACTCAGTGGGGTGAGAAATGTAACTCCATAGAGTGATTCATTTCATTTGTCTCTGATCTTAAGATGGGATGAATCACAGATTTGGGCATGTACATTGGTTTTTGTTGGAGTGTTCCTCAGTTTGTTACTTAGATATTGTACAGCCACTGGAGCATGAAGGTCTATGGGAGTTATTCCTAAATTCACTGGAGCTTTGTGCCTCTGTGACTGGATCAGTTCCATTAACTATTAGTTTCTTCAGACTATCTCAAATCTGACAGATTTTCTCTGTCTTATCTGTAAATACCTCCCAGAAGACCTTGAAAACATAAATATTGCAAAAGTTGTGATGTGCTCAGACACCTAGTTCTGTAACCTTAGCTGTGGTTATACAGCCATCACCATGTAGCTATGGCAAAATAAAAACCAAACCAAACAAAAAAATTCCTAAACCAGAAGCAAAATGACGGATTTAGGCTGGCTAATCAAAACTAGTTTATTCAAGCTAAAGTCCCATGGAAAGATGGAAGAAGTCTAAGGTGAAGAGTTGCAGTTTCTGTGCAATGATGTTGAAACATCAGTTACTACTTTGAAATAAATCCCTAACTCTTATGTTTTATGGATATTCTTCGGTTAAAGAGACAGAATGTCTTACTTTATACGGTTTCATCAATGCTTCAGGTGGAAAGCATGATAACTAGACAAATTTTTCAGACAAAGAAAGATGCAAATACAGATATGTATAAAAGCATAGATGAATGAGTGGCAACATATGAAAGAATGAAAGGAAAAAAGCCTGGCGTGTGTGGGCATGAGATCATTGCAAAAGGAAAAATCTTGATCATCTAAATTTGAGTCAACAGGTTCCAAACTGTGAGATTGCTTCTGATTTTAGTGGACTTCCTTCAACATTAATGAAAGGCTTAATTATAGGCATTCAGTTTTTACAAGCATTGACAAATGTAACCCAAGATTTGGGTATTTTCTTTGTTCTGAATGAGCCACAAATTCTACTCTCTCTTTACAGCTGTAGGATGCCATGGATTTTGCTTAGGCAGCACAGGTGTAGCTGGGAGATGAATTTGGCCCAGAATGTTTTCCCACATTAACAATTCATTTGACATTTTAAATAAACCATACAAAGGCAACAGATTAATCAAGCCAGATATTGTAGATATGCCTGGAGCACAAAGGAAAACAACCCCACTGAGCTCAGAGCTTCATTGCCTGAAGTATAAAGCAGGATTTCATTAACTGTGTATGATTCAGATAAATTAGGAACCCAGTACAAGAGGAAAAAAATGAAAACTATAATCATTCCTGATTAAGATTAAAAACAGTAGAGCTATTTGACACATTGCTGACCATGTAAATTTCTATGTCTAGATGCTCAGACTATTTTGTGTCCATGAGAATCATAGAATGGTGAAGATTTCCTATGATTTTTGTTGTGTTTTTTTCCCATATCTTCTACTGCATTCTCGAAAACTCTTCTTTAGACCAGACAGTTCAGGCACAAATTAGGATCCCTTGTAAAGCAAAAATACTATGCAGTCATTAAATCACCAGGATTCCCTACATGTCTGCATTTTAAATTGTACCCAGGTATTTCAGATGTGGCCAAAATGTGTATCCCCAAAGATGCTGTTATTTTATACGACTGAAAACAAGAAGAGTAGGAATGTGTGTTTTCCATTCCAAATTTGAGAACTTTGTAGTAATATAACTACATATTAGTATTCAAAAATTTATTTTTCAAAATGCCATTAAATTTTGCCACAATAGCAGTCAAGATGAAAGATGTTCTACTGAGTATGGGACTCATTTAGCTCAGGTTCCTATTCTGTTACAAAAGCTTTTTGACCTTGGGTAAGACATTTAGAAATCAATAGGCTACAGATACCTAAGTTCCATTGAAAATCTGGAGCTTCTTATCCATCTGTGCTTTCGTTTCCTTTTTGTAAGTTCAGGGTTAATAATATATCGCTACTTCCTAAATGTCTTGAGAAAGTTAAAAATGGGCTATAAGAAATTACTAGCTTTTCATTTGTTTGAATTTTTGCCTTTTGACTTTTTTAAGTGATTCTTTGTTGATGAAAATAATTCAACCTAGTCACTAATTACTTCTGGTAGAGATATCGCACACAAAGATATCATCTAGGGTCAGGAATGTGGGTCACTATTCTTTTAGGTGAGAGCAATACCAAGAAGAAAGTGATTAGGTAAGATACTGTTCTTTGCACTTGTCCTATTTAGGTAACTGAATCTTTGACCTTTTTTTTTCCTTTGGAAAAAAAAGGTACCAATTATTTACCTTTTTTTAAGGAGATTTATTTCTGGATACTTTAGAAATCTTTTTACCACTCAAGCTATTTGAATCCAGAAGACCATTCCTG